>NW_020884903.1:4145584-4322139 GCF_003945725.1 Corapipo altera
TAATAATAATAATAATAATAATAATAATAATAATAATAATAATAATAGCAAAAGCAATTTCAAAAAAGGTCATAAAATGGTATAAGTCCTCATAGCTGAGAATAAATTTTATTATTATACAGATTGAACACAGGCTTTTAAGAATGCTTTTTTCCCTTTATTCAGAAGCATGTTAATTAGAAACAATTTGCATCAAATATTGAGAAAGTTAATGAAGTGCAGTGGTGACAAGTTCAAGCAGGGGATGGATATAATCTTGATTCTATTATTGAACACAAAGTAAAGCAAAAAAAAAAGCCTGCTGCTGAAATTAGTTACAAAAGCAACCACATAAAAAGCTGACCATTTGGTTTGCAAACGTTACGCTGCAGGTATTAAAAGAGGACCAGCAGCTCCAACTGCCTTTCATGTTCTGAAAAATCAGTCTCTGAGTGATCTTATATTATGTGAAGATGCATTACATAATACAACTCCTCATGGTAATATTAAGTCAAGCAACTTAACATGAATTTTTTTGATTGGGGAAGGTAAGCCTGAAGAAAAAGGAAAATGTAAATAGAACAGATTGATTTTTCCCCCTTTCATTGTAATATATTGTAGTTTCATGTTGTTCAGAAGGCCTGACAAGCTATAACTTCTGCATGAAAAAATACCTCAAAATCTAGGCAGGCAAGGCAAATCAAGCATGAAATGTCACTTCTAGCCTGAGTTCAGGATATTTGTCCACTTTAAAAAAGATTTAAAATCTTTAATTTTATGGTAGTAGTGTTTCAAAAGCTATGTTACTGTAACACAAACAAAAATCCCAGTCAGAATGTTTTAATAACTGAGATGTGAAAGGACAGCCACCTAATAAACTCCTCCTCTTACCATGTCATAGCAGTTGTGGTGCAAGAAGGATTAAAATCAGATCTGCAGTCTTTTCCAGTCATTTTGAGTTCATCGAGGAAAGGAAGCCTCTGTATGCTGCTTATTCTGACACTTGCCTTTTCATCCCTCATGATACAACTTAAAACTACCCTAAAGGGAGTGAACGCAAACAGTGCCCAGAGCTTAACACAAGGGCCATTTGTTCTGCTTCCAAGAAGTCTCAAAAAGTATGGCTCAAAACAGATTATGTGGTCTTTGCAAACTAGTGAAATAACAAAAATATTATCAACTAGTGAAATATTAACATTAACTAGCTCAGTCTGTAAATATTTCCATTTCCAATAATTGTGAAGAGCTGGGATTTTTTAATTTTTTTTTTCCTAACTGAGCCTATCCAAAACCCCCAGCTTGACCCAAAGCATTCAATCTTTGCTTAGATCACTAAGAAGATTAGAGGCTGTTTCCATCCACATTCAGGGTTCACAGGAAAAAAAGGCATTATGTAAATATCATAGCCTTGCCAGCTCCTCCAACTTCATCCTCAGTTGACTAGGAAACAGGGTGCACCAAGCCAAAGCAGTACTAACAGGAATCACAATTTAACCATCTGAAGAGATCAAACAGCATTTCTTGCATTTGCTTGAATATATTCCAGCACAGCCTCCATAAAATTACAAAAAATACAACTGACTCACCCACTAAAATGCAGGTAAGTTTTGTAAAACCTTTTAGGCTAGATATATACTGGAAGCTTCATCAAAACACCGGGGCTGCTGGAATTAAGATTTCAAAAGACAAAAAGTGTTTCCACTTGCAAACATCTTGGACAGAGGGACTGTATGAATGCACCACAAAGAAGAAAAGGATTTCTTTTTCCCATGGGCCACAAAGAGAGGCTATTGATATTATGCAAAACATATTACCAGCCTGCAAATGCCAGACTTGTTAAGTGTTTTGAAAGCCTTGGAGTATTAACACAGACTTAAAAGATGTACTTTTTCTTAAGCAACAAGAAATTACTTTAACGAACAGATCACTGAACATGCAACTGTACTAGATATTTGCCTCATCCTTTGCAGTTTGGTACTGCAACAGGTTCAAAAAATGCAACTCAGGTTGAGATGCCTTTCCAAGTCAAGGTTATTTTCTGAAAGATTTTATCCCCATGAAGATAAACTAGTATTTATGATTAGGGGGTTTTTTCATGTATATGCTTTTTTGCATTGAAATGAACTTTCAAGGAGCCATATGCCTTACCAGAGAACTCTTACCAAGACAATACCTGCATCTTTGTAAAACTCAACTGTCATGGTTTGAGAATCCCCAAATCCAATTCCCTAGTCCAAACCCCCTCTCACATCTCAACCCAGTGTGAGATGGGTTTTCCAGACACCACACAAGACTCAAATGGGCGAAAGGGAATATATTACAATGACTTTACAAATAAATACTACAATACATTATATACAATCTTAACTATTTCTACCATGACATAAAAGTATTTACAATGGATCAAATCTCTTCTCCCCTCCAAATAAAAGTCCAGGAGGGAAGAAGGAAATGGTCTTTTCCACTTTCAGAGCAGCAGTCTCTAAGGTAGCAGGCTCTCTTCCTCTCACGCAGCATCTGTATCTGGATCTCTACCAATACACACGAGGGGGTATCCAAGCCCCTCGGCCCATCGTCTCCAAACGAGGGTCTTCTCTTCCGTGGGCTGTGTAGCAGGGACAAAACTCACGTCACCACGTCATATCATGGGGCCTAAGACCCCCATGAAGGTCCCTTCCTCAGGGGATTCACCCCTGAGTCAGAACATCTTGGGCAGCTTTCAGTCGGAAGCCTTTGCCTCAAGAGTTCTACCAGAGCTCCTGTGCTCTGTCTCAGGCTGCAAGCTTGGCAGCAGCGGTGAGGGGGGGCCAAGGTCACCCCCTCTGCATTCCTTTAATCATCCTGGTCCAGCTTTCCAGGATGCCTAAGCTTTTCAGCTCTTTTCTGCAGTGCATGTTGCACTTCACCCCTCCCTTCTAGGAAGTGAGGGGTCTCCAAGGAGTTTGGGGTCCTCTGGTTCAGTTCTTACTCCAAAAACTCTGTCTGTTGAGCTTAGATCTGCTCTCTCTGCTGCTGGTTCTCTTTCTCTCGGACAGCTCTGTGTCTTCCTTGGCTGCATGTTTGTTGCTGCTTCTTCAGTTATCTCTTGGCTCTTAGCCACAATCTCTGGACTCTGCTGCTGCTCTGTCTCTGCTTATTCACGGTGGAGAAAACTTCTTTAGCTTTCAGCTACAGGTACTTAGCTCAGCCTTACGCTGTTCCAAGTTCCTGTAGCCCCCCCAGCCAGGGACTGGGGGGCCAGAGGCCCCAAGGGGCTCCAAGCCCCTTCCTTGTGGCCTTACAACATGGGTACTTCTTCTACAACAACTACAACTACCTCCTCTTCCGTTCTGCTTGTGATATGTTTATATTTTGCAGAAGTGCTCATTGGGTAAAACCTCAAAACTTCAAGGGTCACCACGCCCTGGGATTTTACCATTTTATAACTGCAGGGGGAAAACTGTTTCCCCCCACCACATCAACCAAGAATTTTGCTTTGCTTTATTATCCAGAACAACACTAAGGAATGGGCTGTTCAGAGGAATAAGTGTTTGTCATGAGTTTATAAGATGTTTATGCTTGCTAAAACCACCCCTATGCATAGTACCCATGACTTGGGCACAGGCTTTCACAACACCTGGAGCCAGTTCACCTGCTTCCCAGCAGTTCAGAGCTGCTCTCTCAAACTTTTCAGGCAGAGATTTGCCCCTGGCTCTGCCACTTGTAACTGCAGTGGGTCAAGGACTAGCTGATCCCTCTGATACAGAATTTTAGGGTAATACTACCGAGGTAAGACTGTGATAAGACAAAAGGAATGGGAGCAGAGTTAGCTATTAATCCACAAAATAAGTTAATAGAAAATACAGAAAGTATTCACAGAAAGTTACTCTTCACCTGTAAAAGCTTGGTAACTTTTTAAATTGGTATTTTAAATGTTCTTTTGCTATTGCCATGGAATGTTCAATTGCTTGACATGTGAGCTCCTCAAAGAAAAGGTAGGTTTTGTGGAAATTGAAGCAAATTGCTAGTGCACCTACATCAGTATTTACATGTTCTCCAGCAGACTGTAAGCCCTTTCCTTTGTGATGATATCTGTTGTTTTAATCTTGTTTTTCATCGCTTTGAGGTGGACAAGAGAACTACACAGTTATCTACTTACATAAGTTCTAAATTTAATGGTTTAAGTGATCCTCCCCATAAAATGACTTAATAAATACATTCTTGCTTTACTGGTTTTCCTTTCTAATATAAAACCCCAAATGCAGCAGCAAAGGTTTTGCATTTAGCAATAACAGATACAATCTGATGAAATAGTGGCCTTGGTGGTTCTCTCTTTCAGGACTGTAAAAAGAAGACTACCGTGTAGCTGCTGAAATTAAAGCCAAAACTGCAAATGGGAATCAGATTATGTAAGAATTGAAAACAGTGCTTTGCATAAGATCTTGATCCTTAAAGAAATGTCCACTTGTGTGTATCATATAATCATCACCTCTTTAACCTCCCTCTGCTTTGCAAACTTGAGCAAATTATTTATATATATGCTGAAATGTCAAATAGGAATGGACTAAGAAATGTTTACAAATGCCCTCCTGAGTCAAAACTTAAGTCAGCATGGAAGTAAAACTGAAAGACTCTTGTCATGTGGGTAGACTGTGTTTGGGAAATGCTGCAGTGCTGTTTTGTATGCTGTAGTTGGTTTTAGCTGTTGCACAGTAAAAGACTCTCACTATTTTCTTCTGAACAGAATATCTGTCCTGACATAGTTTCCTTCAGGTACTAATTGCCTTGAGGTACTGAGCACCATGACTCTCTTTTTTTTCTTAAAATCTTACACTTCACAGCTATTTGAAGAGTCTTAGCTACTTTTCCACACTATTAGACTGAATTTAAGCCGTAATGAGAATCTTGATAAAATTTCAGCAGACAGCAACTGCAAGACTAACACCTCACAGAACTGTCTTACTTATAAACTTGAACCTTTTCCAACAACAGAAACAATTAAAAGTGAAGACAATTTGTACTCTGTTACATTCATATGATACCATCTTCAGGTAAACGAGTCTTACAAATACTTAACACAATTACAAACACTCTTGAAAGTATTTAAAACTTACACTGGCGTTAAGAAATGGAAAGCAAACTCCAGTATATGTTACTGACTACATTTCAATTTATAAGTCCAATCCTGTATTTTTCATGCTCAGTGAACACTATTCTTACTCTTTATTAGCTTTCTAAGTACAGAATGAAGACCCTGGCTATCAAAACAGACTTCAAATGAAAGTCAACCTATGTTTTTGTGAGACAACGATTATTTCCACTGGACATTTTGACATTAATTTTTCAATGACTGACTAATTTTATGTGCTAGTGTAGACTTCTTGGCAAAGCTGTGTTTGTATAAATCCTCATTTCTTCTTGAAAACTACTATGCTATTTTCATCCCTCTAATACAGCCCCCTGTATACAGCTGTTTCTGGATTTTGTGTTAGGTGTATTGTTACACTGTCTTTACACAGTGGACTAACAACATCCTGCTTCTCAAAGAAGCTTGTTTCAAAAGAGCCAATTAAGTGAAAACCAATTCTGCATTCTCTCTTAGTTTCAGAGAAACTGTGCTCTGTTGTTTCTTAGCAGAATAATGGAGGAATTAATAATATAAATATGCAGTAATCTGAATTTGCTAGCTCCTGTTCTTTGACTATTCAGTGGAACATCAATGGGATTATTCATGAGCACGGGAAAAAGCTACCATTTATATTTTCCCCATTCTTTTACATGAAATGTCAACCCCTCCAACATTTAGCAAAACCACTAGGTAGCCTGTCAGCAGCAACTGTTTTCTAAAGTTTTCTGCTTCAGAAAAAGGCAACAGCCTTGTGCACATTCGGCAGCTCTCATCTGTCCACACATGCGCCTGCATTTCCTGCAGAAGCAGCAGTGTGAGGGATGAGATGGAGGCATCTGGGTAAGAAAACTGGCTTCAAAAGCAGAGTAGAGGCGTAGATGGGGAAACATGATAAAACTGGATAATTAAAGGAGAAGGGGAGTGGCTGTGCATATTCACAGGGCTACCTGTAGTTATTTAGCTAACAGCCCATTAAGCTGTGGAACCACCCTTCACATTATTAAATAACTTAGACCTAGATAGCAAAGAGCTGCACCCCTGTAATGCCATTTTCTATGGTTGTCTGACATGCTCCTCAGGCCTCCTTAGGGCTGGAGGGCACCTTCTTAGTGGGACTACCACTTCTGTTCAGCAGAAAAGAGAGAAGAGTTGGTTTTGTACCAGGATGCTTGGCATACGCAGTGGAGAATGAGAGCAGGACAGATGCCCTTCTTTCTTCCCTTCTCCCCAGCACTCCACACAAGCATATAAAGTAGTCTTTACATCCAGGGTACTGCTTGAAAAAAACCAGAGCATCTCCGGAAAAACAGCAGAAAATAGTGAAATTTTCAAACAGCATAAACGAGAAAACTATTTTATCAAAAGGCAACAGAAAATGGTGGGAAATTACTCTCAAATTAGAAATCACAGTCACACATAGAAAAGGAAGGGGAGAAGAGTGCAGAAGAGAGGTTTTATCAGCTTTTCAATAATGCCCATCAATCTCATCACTAAGCAGCTCAGATGTTTGCATACTTATTGAGAGACAATATATTAATGTCAGGCAGTTTATTCATGAGCCACTTAAAATCCAATTAAAATATATCAACTAAAATAAAAACATGCACTTTCCTCGGCAGCAATTTACTGTTCACATACAGATCTTTAAAGTGTATGTGTGTGTGGGAAGCTTGTTTGTTTTTATGTAAAGTGCTGAAACTTCTCTCAGTAGGTATAATAATAATTTGCTTTCATGTTTTGTCCTGAAGCATGACTTTTTTATTCGCATCCAAAAAAACAGATTTCCAGCTGCCTAACCAAATAGACAGCATTACTAAACATAGAATGCTTTTAAACTTCACTCCCAATGAATAAATCGAGTAACTTCTAACCAGTCTCATTTATCTTTCATTAGACCTCAGTGTATGGAAAGCTATTCTATTCCTTCATGTATGCCATACTCCTTATTTGTTAGTGCCTTTGTCAGGGAAATCAGGTCTTGAAACTCTGATTGCATGAAAAAGGCCTACAGAAAAATTCCTTCTCTTACTCTTCTAGGCAAGCATGCTTAACACTTTTCTCTTACAATTTATAGCTACTGAATCTACATTGCAATAGTCTTATCAGGTGAATCAGGTATATAACTGTTAATAATACTTAAACATATGCCACTCTAAAATAGGTATGAACAAAATTAACGCAGAGTTTATTGATTACTTGATTAAAAATTAAATATTGTAATATTGATTCAAATATATATCCTTGCTTATTCAAGCAGAACAGATACCCAATGAATCAGAATTTAAAAGGTGTTATTTTCTCCTCAGTTATCACTGTCTGTAGTGCTGGTGCCCTTTTTTGTCCATTTCCTCTATGCACACTCCATTCTTGGAAATTGCCTCCACTATGATAATTACTAGAAACTGAATTACCTGGAGTCAATGGCTGTGACATACACCCTGTATTATAGGTGGGATTAACCACCTGTAGGGACTGCAGATGGTGTTTCTATTGCCCTGACTGCTCAGAGGCTCAAGGGAAAGACAACTTTGCTGCTTTGCTTTGGCTCCACACATTTCTTGCCAATGGCAGCAACAGGAGTAAACCCACCAACCTTTCAAGTATTCAAGGCCACTTCCATGTATCCCAAACTGCACTGAGTCTACACTGTAGTTGTGCTATAGGGGCTCCGTCACAGCCTTGCAGTCCATGTTTGCATATATTCTCTCATTCTTGTGACATTAGGAATTATTAATTTTATTTTGCCAGTGCATCTGAGGTCAATGTAAAGCCCACTGATCTGGTCAGGAATCTTTTCTGATCAGGAAAATAAAAAAATTCTGGATCAGAGCCACAGCTGACCAAATCACATATGATGCTACAGCATATTTTTCCATCATATCCCTGATCTGTTAGTCCATTTACACTTCTATCTGTTAAAAAGATCTTAGTCTCCATATGATAATTCAGAGTGGAAAACTGTAGTGAATTATTATGCATCTTGTAGTAATACATAGTTTTCTAGAAATCTTAGGTCCTGAACTCATACAAATAGATATGAAATGTAAAGTTTATTATTTCTAATTAAAAGATTGTGAAGATTCTAGTATAATCCAAAGGCTGACCTCTTGCTCCAGTCTTAATATACACTGGTTTTTTAACATCATGCCTCCTTGGAGGGGACAGCAAGAGTCCTTGCTTCTAAAAAGGATGAACAACACAGACCTCAACACAAGATGAGAAGCCAAAATATAAAGTAAGAGAGATTGTCTCTTGCTAATAAACTAAATAAAAGGACATTTCTTCCCCTTCTCTTGGGTTTGGCTGTTCTTCTTAACAGTTATTTTGCTTATTTCAAAATATGCCACTTGTAGAAGGATGCAAAGCCATGCACCTGGACCAATCTCTGATGGCAAAAGCAAGAACAGTTTGTCATATTTTCAAGAAAAAGCTACTTGTACTTTCAAATGCTGAGCATTCTTTTGGAAATAAATTCAATTGCACACTCAGAAAAAGATGCATTGGAAAACATATACATAGTTTAAAGTATTTGAAGACTCTTCCAACTCTTATTACCTTGGTTTTAATATAATTTTGCATTTTAGGTTATTTCAACCACATCAGATAAGTCTTACCATTCTTATCTAAGAAGAAACCTTGTAGAAACAAGTATGTTCTTCAGTTAGAGGGATGTGTCCTTGGCAAAGAATAGTTAAAGGAAAAAAACCCAAAAAACAACAATAAAAAAGTCCCCATACACCACAACCCAGCTACCAGCCACCTCTTCATCAAAATCTTTTTATCTGAAGGGAAAAAGAGAAAATGAAAGGGGGTAAATCATTTTCCTAGTTCTCCAGTCAATTGCTGCATGACTGCTTTGTTTTCAAACACAGCTCTTAAAATAATTAAACTATTTTGTGCCAAGTACTCTAAGGACCTGCACCATAGATAATTATTTACCTGTTCTCAGTTACACATCATGAAAGATATATCTCTACAAGTCAGGCAGGAATTCCCAGCTCAGTTCTTCAACTTCAAAGCTAACTTCAAAACCCCTGGCACTTGCAGAGGCATCTACTACATGTCTATTGAAACAGATGCTTTTATATGATACCTTTACCAATGCCTTCCAAAGCAGAAATATAAAAGGAATTAAATCTCTGGAAGGTAATTAATACTTTAGTGACAGTCCATGGAGAGTAAGGTTATCAAAAGGGTGATCGTGGTAGAGCACTCTCCTGAATGGAGTCAAAGACCAATTGTTACTCTTGGGCAACTCTTTTCTATACTGACATTTTTCACTATAAAATCACTTTTGAAGGCTGAAATTCAGGGCAGTTATTTTTAAAACAAACAAGACTTTAGAGCAAAGTACAAGTAACTAGAAATGCAAATATATAAGTCTATTTCAATCATTGCTACCTTCAGCAAGATGAATGCCAGTTTAACGTCAACTTCATGTAGAAGAAGTTGATAGCAATAGATAAAAGGCTAAACCTAAGACACTGGCAAAGGGCCTCAACTGGAGTTTGTTGACAGCTCTGAATTGAATTTAGGATGCACCATCACATCTACAAAAAGTCTAGTGTAAAACTGATGAGTGTTAAAGATTACAGATTGTTCTACCAGCAAAGATAGCTTAAAACATCACTCTCCTGTCAAAAAGCCCCAATCTAAGTGATTCTAAAAGACTTTTTGCCAGTATCTTTAACTATACCTCAGTGTCCCATGAGAAAGACAACTTCAAATGGAACCTGGGAGGGGAGGGGAAGGGAAGGTGGGGGCGCTCAGTTCCCTCAAACTCTGTGTGACACCAGCAGGGAGCTGCCAAGAAACCACTCTGCTTGCAGTGCCTTCATTAAAAGCCCTAGATAGCTGCCAAATTAACCTCAAAGAGAGGTTATCTTTATCTGTCAGAGTGGTTAAGAATATTAATAATAATTTTATTGTGGTAGGCACGTAAGACAATAGAGGATAGTGGTGGGGTTGCCCAGTTATCTTGCTGGTTATCTCCCCTCAGCAGGTTGCTGCCCTACACCCAGGCAGAAGTAATATCTGTGGGCAGATTACAAACCTCTTGAGTTTCACCTTTACAGTGGAAAGTGTCCTGAACACAACACCCATCCTGTTTTACCTGCCCCCTTGACCATAGAACCATGCTGAGGGCAGATGGGTGCCATCCATCCCTGGCCACTGGGAGAGCCCTGGAAGGAGCAGGCACATTCCCCCTCTCCCTCTCCTTCAGCCACTGGTGGCAAAGAGTGGGCCCAAGTAGGAAAGAAAATCCACCATGAAGTGTTCAGAGGTACTCTTTTTGCAACTATTTTGCAGTTTGGATTTGTTTTTTTAAGGTTTCGGGTAAGGACAGATTTCAGCCCTTCTGCTGAAGGTGACAGCATGAGGCCAAATGTCTCTGGCAATCAGACTCTTCACTGGAAAGTCCCTAGCAAAGTGCCTTGGCTCCAAACATAGTAAGCACCATTGTCAGGGCAAGAAATTGCAATAAACACCCCTCCTTTGCTCACTAACACACTCAAATGTGAAAAGGACTGACATCAGCCTTTTAAAACCGAGCACAGTGGTTACTTTCAAAGTAAAGCTGACCACGTGTTGACCTTCAATTACACTGCCTCCAATCAGGACAACTGTTTAAGGCACCAAATGACATCACTTTAATTAATGAAACCTGTCTATCAACATAATTCACTTAAACACTTGTCACATTAAAAGCTGCTTTAAAATTACTTTAAAGGGATTTACACAAACTGTCCCCAGCTTTCTGCATCAAGCTAAGGTACAAGAACCCCTTCACTTTCTGTATAGGTTTATAAGAAATTAAACACAAGGGCAAACAGAAGGGCAAAATTAATTTACTGATATCTTACTGAATGTTTTTATTTCTAAACGTGTATTGCCTGGAAAACATATTATCTCTTTATTTTTACCTCTGAGCCATTTAAAATATTTCTACTGTGACACGATTCTTCTGTACAGACATGAAAAGACTTAATAAATCATGTTGAACTTTATTTTTCTTTTTCTTTTACTATTACATGCTACCATAGAAGTCAAAGATTTTTTAAAAAACAAACCCTATAGCTCACTTTCTTCACTTAACACCATCGTGTTTTCAAACATCACTTTATAATCTTTCCTTTTTGTCCTTTTTATGAGGATAGTGATATCTTACATTTACCTATGCAAGTGTATGTGTCTGAATAAAATACATATATGGGGGCTTGTTAAATGTAGTATGATATAATGGACTGACTGATGTGAATTGATTAGAAGACACCAGATCATAAAGAGATTTGGCTTCATGAGAATTTTCTGATTTAAAGCAAGTGTTGGTCTTAAGGCTCACATCAAGAAATCCTGGTATGCCGAAAAGGAAAAATAAATACAATTGCTCATTAGAACATTCTTGTCCCAACTCCAAGTTTGCTTTGTCCTAAGAGAAAGCAAAAAAAAATCCCAATCACAGAACTCTCTTTTAGCTTAAATCAACCAAAGTATCGCGTTCTTCCCTGCCGTCAAGAATGCAATATCTTTAAAACAAATGCCTGTTCTTTCTAGGGCTTAAAATCAAGTTTCTAGCCTCTTTCTCTGAGATGCAAATAGATAAATAACAGAAAAACAAAGGGGTTTGTTCCCTCTTCAGGGTAAAGGCAAAAGAATGCCTCTGTTTTCCATGCAACCAAGCTTCCGAAAGGAGTCTTCCTAGTGCCTTCTTTGCAGGCTTTACACAAAGCAACTCAGAGCAGCATACGAAGTATTGCCACCGCATGCAGCTGTCTTCCCTTAGCACAATGCCTTAGCTCCCTGTCCTTGTCAATTCCTCAGATAAATATTCCTCTTTAAATGGTTCAGCTTGGGTCTCCAAACAGCAAGCAGCCATGGTTGCTACTTGGTTCTGCCAGTCTGCTTTGCCTCCCCACATAAAATCTCTGAATTCCCAAGCTCACTATAGCATTCAGGCTGGTCTACACTTCTCTCCAATAAATGCTCTGCCAAGTTCAGTAAATTCAAGGAATTTTTCTCTTGGTACCATTTTATTCTGTTGCACAGGTTATCAGGAAGGCTGCTAGATTAAAATCTTCAAATAATTCTACACGACTACACACACATGACTCACCTAGACAGATACACAAGTTTCGGGATGGTATGGCCCGAGCGATGCAGTGAGGCAAAGCTAAAACTACATGAGAAAAGCACTGAAGCCATCATCCAGAAGAATACTGCTTTTCCCACTGTGTTATTTTATTAAGAAATATTTACAAATCAATCACTTAAAATACACTCAGAGCTGTGCACCCTGCAGAAGATAATCTTTTGAAAGCTACGCCTAAAGACTGCTTCAGTTACTTATTATTTAAGGATTTTGCAACTTCATGTTTTAAACAAAAACTTACTGTAAAAAAACTTCTACTAAGAAATGCAGAACTTGCCCAGTCTTCAGACCAATCTTCGGGATAAATATGATATCCTGCCTTTCAGATTCAGATCTTCAGGAGTCAGCACAGTCTAGTAGAAACTGTTTATGTCTTTGTATCAAAAGGCCTTATCTCACTTAAATATTTTTACAAAACACAGCATGCAACACTAAGCAAAGGGGAGCAGAAAATAACATAATGGGAGCAAAGTAATCAAGAGCATACTAAAAGAAAAAAAATCACAGCTAAAATAAAGACATTATTATTTTGGACAATTAGTGGTATTTTTAAGTCAATTCTATGAACTTTCCTCCAAATTTTTAATTTCTGTTTGTACTGTTACTGGCACAGAAATAAATGCACCAAAGGAACTTTGCCTCAAGCCTAAGGCTCCCTCTTGAATAATTCAAAAGCAAAAAGATCAGAGTGGCTTAATTAAAGGGCCCTTGCTACGTTTCTTTCTTTTTCCCATGTTGCTGTTACAGGACAATATGCCTCTAAAAGGAATTAAGTAATTTTGTAGCATCTATTTACTTTCATTTTCTTTGGTAATGCAATTATATCATCCTTAAAGTGACTCTGAAGTAGCAATATTGACAACTGCAATACACACAATTTTTTATGATACTGCTATCAGCATGAAAAACTTACGAGCGTACTCAAATCCAGGATTTGTGTCCTGGCAAGAAGTAGAAAAGGCAAAGCTTCCACAGCTGCTTTTCCTCTTAACTTCCCTCCTGAATGGAATGATGGATTGTAAGGCTCTAACACCTCAGAGACGTTAGGGACTCCAAAATATATAGCGGACAAGCACGTGGAGACTCTGCCATTGGACTTTTCATTTCAGCATGGAAGGCATCCCAGCTAAATCACTCAGCCTAATTAAGAAGTTCTCCCACACCCCATAAATCCTGCTTCTCTCATGCCTGTAGAGCACTACAGCTACAAGAACAGCTATATGGCCCGTTTCAAACAAGAGCTGCATATGCACAACATAAAAACTACAGAAACAAGTTCATCTGTTTTGAACATGGTCTGCGAGGGCAGCAACTGGGAACCTTCAACACATAACGCTATATGAGAGAGAGAATTGTACAACAATTTTGCATGTCACCATTGATTTACTTGTCTACTAAAACATACATCACACACATAGTGTAAATAATACAAGAGACCTGATAAAGTACCTGGGATATCCCCTATGGCTTGCTGGCATTACACGGAAATCAAAGAGCGCCTTACAGACACAATAGAAGATATCATGTGAATCTGTATAAGAATGGCTTGCATTTTTAAAAGTAGCAAAAGGAGCCCAAAGAGCTAAAAAGCAATTGACAACACCACAAACATCCAAGGCAGTAAACTCTACGTGGGTGGAAACAATTCTGACAAGTTGAACCTTTGCCAAATCCTAACGTAAGACAAGTTGCTGTCCTGGCTAATTTTTCTGAGCAGATCTACTGCCTTTACCGGGCTGACAGTGAATCTGAAAAACCCATCACGGCCTTCTGTGCACTTATTAGTTTTAACATCTGGAGAGGGGAAGAGGTTCAGAGTTGGAGAGAGAGACTCTCAGGCAGATTCCTTCAGCTTTGGTCAAGTCAGCCTGCATTGCCTGGCTAAGCACTGGAGTTAATCAGTAGGGCAGAGAAGATATGGGTTCCTTTTGTAATGGTGGCTCTGCTCTTTTCTCATTTTATTAAGGGTCACTACAGCTTTACTGTGTTAATTGACCATTACCCTGATTTCCAGTCATTAGTTAGAATTTCAAATTAATCTGATCAAACAGAACATACCTTGTGAAAATAAACACTCATCGATCTACTTCAATCTCCAGGGTCTATTTTAGGCAGTGCAGGCTCACACAGGTTCTTTGATATTTCAATGTGTTATTTCTAACAAACCGCTTTGCACATTTTAGACATTTGTATTTTTTAAGGGGTAACTGGAACTCTGTCATGAAAAATTCTGCATTTTATGCATTAAAGGACACCATTACCACCAAAGACTACTTCTACCTCCACTAAAAAATGGAACTATATTTTTACCCCTGTATAAATTATTTACAATAATTACAGCATAAAATAGACAGGGAAAAAAGTCCCTGCCCTATTGTACAACTTTTACATGCATAAGGGCCACACACAAATTTCAGGTGTTCTCTAATCTCCCCATACACAAAAATAATCTGAACACCCCATCTGTGTTTCCTGTTTTTGTTGGACAACTCCTTGGATTCCTCAGACTATTTTAGACCTTAGACAGGTTATACCAGTATAATTATGTGAATTATGGGTACCAGTTTTTAACCAATGTAGATCTGCTACTGTGAGCCATAAATCACTCAGAAAAGGTGATTCGGTTTTGTCTCCCAGTCTGGAATAAGACACTCAAATCTAAGCCCACACTGATGGAAGGAATGTTTCCAAGAATAATTAAAGTAAGGAAAACAAAAGCTTTTCTTTCTAAATGGAAAGACCAAAGTCAGAAGGGACAACTTCCTTGCAAGTACATATGGTATAAGCCCTTCATATCAAAATCCTACTACTATAATTAAATACTTTTATTTTAAAACCAAAACCATGGAGATATTGCTCAAATGTTACATAGACTTAAACATGCATAGAGATACTTCCACTCTGTTTTGCACAGTCTGTCCTCAGCTCAGCTCCATGGGCCTGCACAGTACAGAAGCTTCAAACACTGACTCCTTCCGTGGCCCAGCCAGCAGCAGAGTTTACTCTGTCAGTCCTTCAGTTGCACTTGCACAATTGTTTGAGGGGTCTTGCAGCAACACAGATGAAGGAACTGACAGAGTTAAAGAACAAAGCAAGACAAATAACTTGGGATGCTTTTAACTAAAATATAGGTGACACGGATCCCAGCCAAGGTGACAGCACAGAGAGAAGAAACACTGTGGTTTGAATTAGCAACCATAATGTACAAGGCTTGCCTGGACAAGAGAAAAATAGCAGGTTTACTGCATTTCTAAGACAAATTAACTCAAAGAATGGTGAAGGAATAAGAAAATGTCTGTGGATGGGTTCCATTCAGTTAAGATCTATATATTCCTTTGCTAACCCAAACTCAACAATTGTTTTGTAAAAGCCCCAAAAGGAACGATTTTAAGACCCTGAGCAGGTCTCTAGGACTTCACTGCTGAAGTCAGAGATCCCACTTTGTCAATGCAGCAGAGAGAAAGGGTGTCCAGGGAGTGTGCCAACACAAGCTGTTTACCTGTTCAGAGCAGTACCATAAAACTCCACCTTCAGCAACCCAAACTGCCCAGAGGCATCCACCTGGGGATGTCCTGTCATAGCAGTATGATATAGGGCTGTGTTTACAAAACCACTTTGGGAGATTTTTGGGTTTCTTTCTAGCTTACAAAGAGTTAAACTGCAAAAAAAAGGAACATTCAAAGGAGAATCTACCTTCCTCAGAACTTAAGAGATACAAAATCTAGATGGTTGCACTTTCAGGGACTCAAAGGGTTGGGACAGGAGATTTCTCAACATTACAAAAGGGTCTCAGACAGCAGGTCTGTGTGGACAACTGAAGACAAATGGGTAGAAGATGATAAATTTTTGGTCAAGACAGCAAGTATGGTGGCAACAAAAGTGCTCAGAACCGAAGAATTCCAACCCACTGGAATTTCAGTTTCTCTCCCTGCCTCAACATACGGAGGCACAGATTGTGTTTTTTTCTAAAATAAGATCCACCAAGACAAAGACTAGCATGTAAACATTTGAGTACACTATGAACAAGAGAAGAGAGAGGACCAATTGTTTTCTTTTTTGAGTGTGAGAATTTTTACAAATGGTCAATGATGTTACATTTCTTTTTAATATAAAATGAACTGACAACATCTGGGGCATTAGTTACCATCTCAGCAAGTTTCCAAATCTTCCCTGGCTTCACACAGAGTTACAGTATACAGTGCAAGTTGCTTGTTCTGAAATGAAGCATAAATGCTGTTCTGCAGGCTCATACAAAAACGCTAAAGCCCATCCAGCCTTAAACAGAATTACACTCACAGAAAGCTGCACCTTACTAAACTTACCCTCATGGACTAGGAAAAATTATGAGCCTTTGAATTCCAGTAACATGAACTCTTTAACTGTCTCCCATAAACAAATACCCTGACTTGGTTTTAAGTGCATTTTTTGGTTCCTCTTTGACAGGTTCCCATATTATACTTACATGGAGTCATACCATCTGTATGATAATAATGCATGTCCTCAAACTCAGAAGGGAGTCTCCAAAACACTTAGATCTAAATGTAGATCTTCTTATCCTGCTCATAGTTGCATTGAGACAGGACATACTTTTCTTTTCCTCTAAAACTCTACACATACCATGGATGGTTGTTCTGTACTACCACCACAGTACTCAAAACAAAACAGAAGCAGATCAACACCACCACTGTAAATCTCAGTTCCTTCCAGCTGAAAGGAGTCAGTCATATACTTGAACTACTAAGACACATGAGTCACCTAGATTTGCAAGTTTTTTATCTCATGACCATGCCAATGATTAAAACATCTGAATAATGGGGGTGGGGTTGACAGAAACAATTTATGCTTCCTCTCTGCAAAGCACAAACATCATTTTCTACCAATAAAAGTATTGCAAACTGTAACCTTGTTTACATTTCTTATAGTGAGATAACACAATACTGAACATGCTGCTCTGAAAAGAATTTTCATGCCAATTAAGTCATGGAGATTTCCTAGGTAAGAGTTTTGTTTACAGTGGGACCTGGACCATTCTTCAGCCTTTGTGAAGCAGCAGTTGCATGACAGTTAATTTTAGGTCAGAATCAACGGACATTATTATTAAACTACCTAAAAGTGATTAGTTAGGTAAGACCTGGGACCTGAGGCCACCGAGAGCCAGAGACCATCCACTTGTATTTGTATCTTAGACAAGAAGGTGTGGCTTGGCTACAGATCAGATTCCTGTTAAAGTTGAGTTAACTTTCAGGACAAAAGATGAACGTAAGTAAGAGCAAGATACTGGTTCAGGAAGAGCACTGCCTCCTTATTAACCTTCTATGAGACCTGCAAAAGAAGGTAGCAGAGGCAATGACAAAAATTAGTGTCATGACTTGCAGGTACTTCTGACAACGCCTCCACAACACCTTTGCTCTGAAGAAGAGCTGAGGTGAAGTCTAGTTAATACTGGTAGTAGCGATTTGGCCACACTGATGTTCAAAGCTGGAAGAAATGACAGGGCTAGGGCTAAGATGGTAGTTCAGCCCAGAAACCATCAGCACATAATAAAACGGGCTATCAAAGCATTATGGGGCTACACTTACATCTAGAATTAGAAGAGGGTGTTGACCTAGAACAAAGTATAATACTGGATCTGGGTTTAGGGTTGGGACTCAGGCCAGCAAGTATTGATAAACTGCAGCGTAGAAAGTGCCTCCAGGTTAATATGAAAAGTGGTGTTGGCTTTAAACATCTGACTGTAGAGATCTATGGGATAAGGAGTGAGATAACATTAAGATTAGGAGTGGAATTAGGGTTTAAGCATACTCTGGAAGAGATTGATAAACTGCATCATCTTGTTTCAGTATCAGGGAGGGCCCCACGCCATGATAAAGGTGCCACATGACAGGACTTCACACACCCTTAGCAAGCCCAACACTGCCCAGCATGCCAGGCCTTCTCTGTCTATATCCTCTGTTGACCAAGGCTTCCCAAGCTGCACATGCACATGTGCTGTCAACATGATGCATTCCTGATCCCTCAGGATTACTGTATATGTACACTTGTGTCACTGTGTACATGCACAGAGAACCTGGCACTCCCAAGATGTACAGATTTCCTGTACGATGTGTACACACAGGGGATCGGGCAGGGAAGAGGAAACAAACAAAGAAAAGCATCTATCTGAAAACATCCCATCTTTACTGTCTCCATTTCTCTCTTCACGTGCAGTAGGGCTGCCATATCAGAAATACATCAAAGACTAAAAGCGTCTGGCAGCCCATGTCTCCTCTCTTCATAGATGTATTTTTAAAAACAGGAGGTCAGGTCTGGGCAGCAGGTTGGTCCTGCCAAGAAAATCAAAAGCTAAATCAGCCAAATATACCAAGAAGCAGCACAAAAGCTTGTCTGTTCTTCTCCAAATAGGAGCTTTTCCAGTGATGATCTTGGCAGTACCATTTTGCACTTACCCTTTTCCCAGTTCTCGGGAACAGGTGTCCACCACATTGCTCAGCATTTTCCAGGTCAGGAGAGGATTCAGGAATGACCATGTCTACTTCACAGCACAGAAAGACCTGACAAAAATCTTACCTATCTCTGTTTTAATCACAAAATAGTCTCACCCACGTTAATGATTAATGGTGAAAAATTCAGTCTTAGTGGCAGGCAGGCCTTGGACCAGACAATAACACTTTCTGCAGAAGCAAGAACCATATAATCACATTTCAAGGACAAAATCATGTCCAGACTAGAGACTACATAGTTTAAAACCTTAAAAATCAGTA
This sequence comes from Corapipo altera, assembly GCF_003945725.1. Classification (NCBI taxonomy): domain Eukaryota; kingdom Metazoa; phylum Chordata; class Aves; order Passeriformes; family Pipridae; genus Corapipo; species Corapipo altera. The sequence continues at coordinate 4,164,582 of NW_020884903.1, forward strand.
TTAGTAGCACACAGCCCATCTCTACAATTTTCCAGGCTTGTAATTTAGAGAATGCAGAGTAGGCAAGAACAACAGTTGCTCAATTCAATGAGCAAACCTGCTTCAGCATTCACTACAAACTGAGGAGGAAAAAGCTTCACAGTGAGTCTTGCCAAGAAGGAATTACAATAATTGAGCCTCATGGTCACAAGACCACACACGACTGTTGTGAAACAGTCACTGGGTAAATAAGGGTGTATCTTGTAACATTTTAACACCGCTGGGGGGAAAAGAAAAAGCCACATGCAAAAGGTGGTCTTACCCCTATAAAAAGATATGAGTGCAAGCAAAAAGGATCTTGCAAATTCACACTCATGTCAAAAATGCGGCAGAATGATGCTGCTATTCAAGTGCTGCCAATGCAGTAGCGACACAGAGTAGAGAATAAAAGCAATTTACACAGTTATGCCTGCAGCACATAATTTAGGCACAAGCAACAACAGCAAGAAAAGAGAATTCATTCCAAAGGATGGAGGAGTAAAAGTTAGGATAATGTAAAAATGACAGTTGAACTTCAGTTCACCAAGAAGTCACAAAAGCAGTACATGTCCAGAATGACAAAAAATCCTTAGCAAAACATGATAAAAAAATAAAATGTAAGATGCTGATTTTAAAACATACAAACAGGCAGGTATCTCAGACTAACAGAGAAATTCACAAAGCCAAATGAAAAGGATGCCATTTGATGGCCTTAACATTTGAAACCTGACCTAAGATTTTTTTATCACGTTTGTATTTCAGGGATGTGTACCAGTGTACCTAAAGGAGCTCAGCGAAGTTTTTCAAACTTAGCTTTTCTTGTTTGCAGAAATCAACAAAGAACTTGCAAAATAATCACTTCCACAAAGCCACTGCTCTCAGCTCTGCATGTACAAAGGTCTTGTCTGCCTCTGCACTGAGTGAAACTTCCTCTTAACAATCCAACTTTGATTGTCACACCAACCCACAGCATTTTACCAAAGTGGGCTAGAAGAGGATGTATTCCATCAATCTTCACCATTTCTTCTACACTGTCTGGAGCAGTTTGCATGGGACTTAGCAGGGTGCTGTTGGCCCCTTCTAGAGAAGGTGACTGGGTGACAGGGAGTGGAAGGGGGAGGAAAGAGCAAAGCACCTGCGTGCAGCAAGGGCACAGACTCAGCAAGGCTGGGAGTGGTAGAGGCTTGAAGGGGAGAGCACTTCAGCCAGCCAGGTCCTCCCCATCACAGGGGAGTGAAAGGTCATTTTATTAATTTCTCCCTCCAACCTCTGCTTCTCTGAAGGAGGGAGAAAAACAAAGGGATAGAGTGTTTAGCATTACTTCTGATGCAAGGAGGATGAAAAAGCATCTTAAACAAAAGTTACTCCTTCTCCAGTCTCCTAAGAGCTCCACTCTTTATTGTCAAGCCATCAGAACAGGAGGGTTTTAATGGGGTATTGTTTCAGTGTGCTTATGCATCCTCATGGACTATCTGGGACATTCTTCTAGTCTCAGCTTCCACTACACTCTTAATTTCTGTGGCACACACTAAGCTTCTCGGTCTTAGACACGACTGGCATTTATGAAGAAGTACTATAAAGGGTTCAATCCCTTGGTACAAGGTAGCATAACACTTTCCTGTATTCTCAGATTATCTATGAGGTAAACCAGTTATACAATTTTTTTTCAAAATCCCTGCTTACTAATAACTTTGTCCATACTAAGAGCTCATTGGGCTCTAAAACTTGCACAGAAGACTACTCTGTAGAAAACAGATGGCTAATATTTTTAAATGATTATACACAGTAGACCAGATAACATTAAAGATCCTGTTGCAATTAAAATTCATAAGCTATATTTACAAATCTCACAACTCAGGTAAAGAACTACAACCATAATGATTACCAATGAAATAATATGCCCTGACTCACTCCATATAAATAGGCTATGCTTATAAAAGTACTCCTCTGCTTCTGCAGGGGAGGGTGGCAAGGGAAGAAACTGATAAGAAATAATTAAACTAATTATGTGCTAATGAAAAGGTGTATTAATTGAAACATACTATGAAGTATCCAAGTGTACAGAAAGAAATTCAACAGGTGTTTACACTGGAAGGCTGACTATCCAGTGCAGAGATGAAATCAGACTGTGATATTTATGGTACATCCAATGCTAAAGTTCATAATGGATTTTCTGTGGCTTTCTGTCAGACATGAAGTACTACTGCATCTCATATCCACAAGTAAACCTTACAGAGGGACCAGAAAAAACAGAAAATGATGCCGCCAGTATCACACTGGACAATAACATGGAATACAGACTTGTTTTTTCTTATTGACAAAACCAGTGAACTATCATTTAAACTGCCCATTACTGTACCTTCATGACATCTTTATAGGAATGAATGGCCTCAATTGCCTCTTTGTCGTCCTCATCGTCATCCTCCACTCCTTCATCCAGAGCATCATATCCTTCATCCCTACTCCCATCTGTTTCTGTAGTATTAGTCATGTAGTCAATAAGCTGCTCCAGTGGAGGACTTAATTCCCGCTCTTCATTGTCCTTCAAACCATAGTCAAGGGCTTTATATATAATAATCCCTAGTGATTCAATAACCTATAAAAGCAAAAAAAAAAAGAAATATTTATTAGTACCATTTACATGGACAAATAGGTCAGTCTATGAACACACTATTCTGGTGTTTGCATATTAAACTCAGCAACTGAGAGGGCAATAAACATCAAAATCAAAGAAAAAATTACCTAATAAAATTACTCTAATATCTACAGCAGCACTTCAGTAATATAGCACAGACCATGCAAGAGCAGGTCATACCACATACCTACCTCTTTTTTTAATGTTTGAAACAAAAAGTCATAATTTAAAAAAAAAGCAGGACCTTTTTAGACTATTTTCCCTTTTTTCTTCTAATATGACAAACCTCAAAGTAACATTACTCTACACTTTGTAGGACTATATTGCATGCATAATATTTTTTTTTTGTGTGGGGTAGGTGGGAAGAAATTAAAAGAAAGAATAAACTAACACGAGATGCCTCCCTCCTCCCACAACTTAATGACACTTGGAAACTGCCCTTCAGTTTCTGCAACTCTTCACTGACCTGAGAGGTGTCTGGACACAGCTGTGGCCATCCCAATATTAACTGGCTGAGTACTGGGACATCAGCCACAAGAACTCCTTTGCCTGTTGCACAACTGGTGGGAGACATGAAACTACCAACAACTGTATTTTATAGTAATGAGGTAGTATCTCAATTTTTCATTGAATCAAGGCTCCTTATTTGTGCTCTGTCAAGAGCAAAGCCAACCAATGACCTCTTACTCATAGTAAGCTAGCAAAAAATTGTCAGGAATATCCCAAAATGCTAAATGCACATATTTCTCTCTTAGCATTAATTATTTTCCTTATGAGCAATACTGAAGCTTCTAGAATTTTAAAGATGTAAAGAGATGGCATTTCAAAATGAGAAGTTTGAAAACTGGTATTAATGAAGAGAGAAGGGAAAATGGGATTGCAACAGTAAGCCACAAGAAGGTAATGTCACTGCTGGGAGATCCTTGTCTGACAAAGGAAGTAGGACTGGAGTAATTGCATGTAAACTCTGATCTTCCTTGTGTGTTGTGATGGCTAGCATGTCACACAAATTAGCAGACTCCTATGTAGGAGTAGTTGGCACTACTAGTAGGGAGCAACTTTAATAACAGAAGCATTTCTAAACATACCAAACCTTGGGATAAAATGCCTTTTTCTCTCATCTGGCTTTCAGTACTGTCCTGGTCAACACGCTTTTTATTGCAGATTCTGAAATTCTTTTGGGGTAAATAGGACAACACAAATGGATTCTTTAAATATTAAATTTTACACTAGCAGCTTACTTATTTCAGCACAGTAAAGTATTTTTGGTCTGAGAGGCTGGAGTTTAGCAAGGGATTTTTTCAGCTCAAAGAACAGCTTCTGACTTGGGAAATGCTAGTGAGACAGCAAAGTATGCCAGGGAAGCATCACTGCATTCTTGCTCAGTTCTCATACTCTTCCCCAGACTTCTGCCATGACCCACTTTGGAGACAGGACACTGCACCATACAGACCTTAAAAACAGCTGTAACAGATCAAACATGTTTGCAGTATGTCTGGCTCACTTTTACGGAAGCTATTTGTAATCACTCTCTTGTAAAACTTGCATTGTTATAAAAATAATCTGAAAATGTGAAAGTTTCACTGAATAAAATCTATTCTACTGGTAGATGTGTACTCAGATGTATACGAGTACAATCCCAATATACACCCCTTCAGCAACCAAAAGAAGAATACCGAGTTAATTTTTAGCACCTGGGAGTAAGCACAATGTGAGTAATTTCTAACTTCAACAAAATACATATTTGAAAGAGCTTAGCATACATTAGGAGGACTGAAATGTCCAAATTAGATGCAAAGAAAATTATGTCTGGTGCCATGCAGTGATGGCTGTTGAACACAGCTTCTGGATTTTGCTACCAACAGTTCAAAAAAATAGAAGGGGGGTAGATAAAGAAAGTGCACTCTCTCTGCCTCCTTCTGTTTGGGAAGAGGATTAGGGCATTCAAAAGAACCGTGGCTAAAACTGGATGACAGCTGCTGCTTTCTTTGATGTATCAGCAGTGGAGCTTTTGCAGTTCAGTAATATGGTTTGTACATTTTTATGTACTATGAACAGATTTCATAATACATGCTAAACTCACACAATACAAAAGCCTGCAATGGCACCAATTCAGAGCTATAGTTCAGTCTCTCCTTATTTAGTTTAGGACATGTGATCAAAAACATATTTCCTCAATGTCTGTCAGAATCACAGATTTTTCTTGCTGAAAGACAAAGCAGCAAACATATTAACTAAGTAACTCTGCTTTGACTTGCATTAAAACTGAAAATATTCAGTGCTTTCAGTAATACTGGTTTACCAAGGATCTTGTAAAACCACCCAATTGCCATATGAATATCAAACAAAAGTCACAGAATTGTCAGGGCTTCTTCCCAAGAACAAAACTACTAATGCAACTTTACATAAATAAAACTTTTACGTCTACATAACTAGAAGCATAATATACAAGTCAACTCACTGATGTTTAAAAACGAGCACTGTCACTTTGTCTGTAATAGAAATCAAACGCAAACAAAAAAAGGAAAAGCTTTTCACAGCTCAATGGATGAACTCACAAATAAGCAGGGTTTTTTGAGCTGCATAATCAAGGACACCACTTCCATTTTTTTTTTAGACCATCAATTATTTACAAAGAAATCACAGGTTCTAAACTGCACTGTTGGCTAATTTCACACAAAATAAAAACTTCTGGCACCTAACAAGTGAAAAGCACCAGCACAGCTTTCAATTATATGTGAAAACAGAGCTATAGTAGAAAAAGCAAGAGTAAGAATGGACTTAGCAAAGCTTTTTTAAACCAGAGTTGTACACTGACATACCAAAACAACTGCATGACACTGAAATAAGTGTCAGCACTAATCATAAAGTATGCTCCTCAATTCAGGTGAAAAAAAAAATAAAGCAAGATCTGCACCTTGAATTTTAGAACACATTTGTTCCTAACTGATTTAAATTTTTGCAAAGGACCTGACCTTTGCAAATCAATCAGTGGCTAAATAAACTTTAAAAATGAACAAGGAAGCATTATTATGCTTTACACCTTCTCACCAAGTTCTTTGAAAGTCATGGCTTCAGACCAAAAATAAACCCAACCAAACACAGTAACATTTCCCACAGATTGAGCTTGTACTTTGCTGTGCTGCAATCATTAGTGAAAGGGGAATTTTGTCCCACTGTATTTCTTCAGTTTCTACACCAGTCTGGACTCATGTTATACTGTTCTTTTATAGTAAATAGTGATAAAGCTGCTGGAACACTTTGACTTCAAACATGATGTAAAAGCAATATCCTCACGTTCCTTTTACACACACAGCAAAAACAAACCCCAAATCATTCAGATTATTTTCATACACAAATACTGCCTGGAACTTTCCATTCCACATACCTTCCTCCAACACATTAAGGTATGCCTCCTGGAAAGGGGTTCATCAGGGTTTTAATCTTTTAATCGTTATGCTCTTCCATTGAACACCTCCAAGTTAATATTCTCAAAACCTCTTCAAATATGCTGCCTTTGTACAGGAACCAAACACGTTTGAGTCTTGCAAAGGTGAAATTATTGCAAGTACTACACTTTGAGAAAAATCCTTTTTTCCCCTCAACATATGTGTCTCCCTGACTCTTGCTGAAGCGTAGATGACAGCAGGCAGAATCCACATGCCATTTTCCCTCCTCACAGCACACACAACAGGGCTCTGTCTGAGCTATCATCCCCTTCCTAGGCTTGCCTCAATTTTTAAACAAACCAACAAAGACTAAGGACAGGCTTGTACTTACAGCAAAAAAGCTGGGGGTTTTTTTCAGCTCAAATGCCTGTCCCTCCCTAAAATTTTCCCTTCCTCCAAAAGGTACTCGAGTTTTGTGTCCCTAAATTTGAATTAAAGATGCCATAAAACTCCAGTTACTAAGGTGAGTCAAATAACTTTGAACTTTTCCACATGGACATCAGATATGGCCAGCAGCCACAACAATATTTGCACTACTACTGCACAGTCTTTTATGAATTCCAATATTTTTTATATAAACATGTGTACTAAAATTACTATTTTAAGTGTGCCCAGTTTTTACCAGCGGATCTCCAACACACTTTATGAAAGAGAATCACTCTGCCTCACAGTAAGAATGCTGATAAGTCCGGGGCTGGTGTTAGCCTAGGTACTCCTTAGGGACGAGCTCCTCTCCACCACCAACTCTGCCATCACCCCTGGTATTAGGCAGCACTTAGTCAATCTGCAAAGACTAACCTGTCCTACTGCTGACTTTAAATTAGCCTGTCAGGAGCTCCATGCTGTGCTTCTGGAATCATAACACGCAGCATAAACATATGCATAGACACCCTTGAAGTCAAGAGTTATGTATCTTAAATCTATGACACCTAAGGAGAAGACATATAAACACACAAGTTTTTGTGATCAAATTCTGTAATATGGTCCAAAAGACTGGTATGTTAAAATGTTATGTAAACCCAACTTGTTCCTCTCTAGCTAGATGACAGAGGGAGAAAGCTTTTGCTCTCTTCTCATTTCCATTTGTTAACAAAGTAATTTGTTCTTTCTTGGGTGTCCAGTTATGGAAGTGAAAAAGATCGTGCTTTTAAGAAAGGTGAACAAATAAAGGGGTTAGGATAACCCAGAGTACGTTTTTTGGTTATTTACCTCATCCTGAGATGCCCTGCATAACTCTCAACAGCACCTCATGGAAGAGTATGTCTAAATAGGACATTTTGAGAGGTGTGTTGCTGTCAGTGCATACCTTGGGTATACTAATGTAGTTTTCACCACAGCATTGCCCAGTGGAAACAGTGTAGCATTACCCAGGTTTTAATGGCTGGGGACATGTCTAAATTTAAATATGACCTTCACTAAATTAGAGCAACTTGCAACAGACTGTCAAATGAGAACAGCGAAAAAACTTCCAAGTGCTTCCAGGTAAGCAGCAAGGATTTGGACTATTTCCAATGAATCAGAGAAATCACTCATTTCCAAAGAATAAAGACATAAGATACAGCATTATTTAACTTCTGGGTGATGTTGGTTTGCTGCTGAAATAACGACATACTGATTTCTGCAATATAAAGAGCCTTGCTATTTAAGTCAAAGCAGTAATGAAAGCAAAGAAAAAGAAACAGAGTACTTCAGGTCTCACAGAAAATAAACGAGACAGAATTAAATAAACCCTTTTAACAGGATTCAGTCTGGTTTAGATATGTTCAGAGCTAGGAAAATTACTGTATTCAGCCATCTTTCTCAAAATGGTTTTATATTCTGAGTCTTTGAATGCACTAAGTGGGCAGAGAGACCTACTTACTGAATTCTTTGTACTATTCAGGTGTACATTAAATAGATTCAGCACAAGAACTTTTGCTCAAAGACACAGAACAAGCCTACAACATACAAAGGGGATGCTGGCTTTTTTGTGTTTTGTGTTGTTCCTCCCAAAGGGAATTTGTGAAAATTGAAACAGTTCAATGTTGAACTGTTGCCTCTAAGAAAGTAGCAGTAATGTAACTGTAAGTCTATTAAGGATCAAGTGTAATACAACTCTCCAATTTATTCAGAGATTCTGATAATTATACACGTTTCTCAGTTGTTCAAGTTTCACTACAGATAGTATCTAAGGAGAACTATAATTTATTAGCATAAATGAAAGCAGGATTTATTCTATTGTATCAATCTCAACTTACATTTTATCTGCTGCATTGAAACATTGAAACAAAACTGTCAATTTTCTTCTAGTTTCTGTTCATACCTTATAATCCCCAAGATCATGACAAATCATTACTGTTACTAAGGAATTTATTCAACCTGAAGGAATTTCACCAAAGTGACAGTTCATCCCCCAGAGAAAAACAAAATTAAATTCCCTGATTTAACTGTGGAGACTCCAGTAATGGTTGAAGCTTCAGTAAAAGAATTAGGTGCAATAATTAAGTAATACAGATGATGAAAGTCATTTGAAAGTTCTTAAATACACCTCTGTTCATACCCTGGTTTCAAATACAGGTCATGTTATCCTGATCCCATTTAAATAAGAAGAGTATGTTTTTTACCATAAGTTAAAGATAGAAAATTCAACCATGTCACAAACTTCTGTTCTAGTTCTGTTTTCTTTTTTTTTTTTTAATTTTAATTGATGAAATATAGTTAAACATATGTATACATATAGTTTTTTATAGAAATAGAAAGCAATCAGATGAACTCCCCAGGTAAAGTAACAGAAAGAGCAAAGACTTCAGCTGACTACCAAAAACATAATCAGGCCCCAGAAATGCCAGTGGGGTCAAATTGTGTAAGAGACAGAAATTGCCACTTGTTACATCAGCCTTTTGAATAAAGCTTTTTCTAGATTACATGACAGTATCAGATCAGCAAAAGATTTTGTAGTGACAGAGAGAAGTAACCAGCTCAAAGAAAACTGGTATAAAGATGAGTGAGACTAGTTCAGTAGCTCTGATCCTGAGAACTTGTGTGCGACTGGTTTAAATTTGGCTGACATTGCATACCTGCCTATGGTTTGTCAGACAAGGAATAGAAGAAAGATAATAAAAAGCTTACAGGAGCTTTGATTCAGTTCAATTTATGGTAGTCATGAAGCAATGCAAAATCAATGCAACTTTTATTCAAAATATCTACACAGTTCAACTACTCTACTCAAAGAGTCAGTTTGCATGAACTTCTCAGCCTTCCCACACGGCTTTCATTAAAACCACTACAGTCGCCTGCTACAGGCTTGTCCCCCATTTAATTAATCCAAAAATTAAAGTGAGTAAACACCTGCTGCAATATAAACCATCTGTGCCCCTGTGAGTCAAGAACTTTCTCACACCTATTTTCCCCAAAATTAACAGCTACAAAAGCCAAGCAAACAAAATACCGGTACAATGACAGCTATTCTTTTAAATACAAATTCACGATTAGTTAAAGTTTTACATTTGCATGCATGTCTCACAAGCTTTCAAGCAGCATCTCACAACAGACTTTACAAAAGTTAGGCCGGTTTCAGCGTACTTGTCAGAGATATGTCTGCATTTCAAGCGTGTAACAGATGATGCACTTCACAGAGACAGATGAAGCACCTGAACAAGTTTACACAGAGTTGGGAACATGACAAGTCTTCTAGTTTGACTGTAGCTTTCCTAAAATCCATCTTCTTCCATTCCTGAAAAAGTATGACCTTCTACCTCCTAACAGACTTCTTTTGACAAATTGTCATAATTCCAAGGTTTCATGCCTAAAATCAATTAGGTCAAGAAAGAAGCCTAAATGAAGCCACTCAACAGGTCCTTTTCAAAGTGATGTGCCACAAAAGAAGGCTGATATATGCTGCTCCTTTCTACTGACTGGAGTATTCATTAACCACAGAGCAATACTAATTTAATGCTACTTGTCTAAGAGGTACTGAATATTGATGGCAAGACAAGTAACCACCCGTAAGAAGGTTGTCCTTTTCATCCCTGCTGAAGGAGAAACTTCAAAAGGGATGTTGCATTTATTATACAGCCACCTAAGACAAACCATGCACAGTTAGCTCCTCCACTATCTTGTGGAAGATCACTCAGTCATACCTAGGCTTCTTTCCTAAAGAAACTGATGGGAATTCACGCATACAGTCTGTGAACAGAAAGCCAAAAAGTTTGAGGCTCTTACTAAGATTTTTTTTTTAGACGTATGTGCAAGAAAACTTGAGTTTGACATAAGGATGTAACTTGATTATGAAATATGTGAATATTACATGGACTATCATGATAGTACAAGGAATAATGTGTGCCAGACACATTATTCATTTAGGTCACATGTGATTTGCAAGTATGTCATGCAAACATAATACTGCAGGCTGATAGAGCTCTGCAAAGTTCCGGATTTTATGAATATTATTCCATGCCTTCTTCCCTATAACCAGCAACATTGGATAAAAGCATTTGGATCACTGGCATTCAAACAAATATTCCTCAAAAATTGAATGCCTAAATGAACACAAAATATTTTAGTAACAAGCAAGGGGCATTACTGCACAATTACCTTTGAGCTCTCGTAATGGACTTGTTGGAAAGACTGGTATTTGCTAGAATAATTCAAGAAAGCACCAGTAGGCATTGTTGACAAGTTATCTACCTATAAGAAGATGTAAGCCTGGCATTATTTTTTAGGTCTGAAATTCAGATACAGTCATAGCATGGGAGGCTGACTTACCCTAAAACAAAGAGCAACAGAACATGTGGCCAAAACTCAGCAAAAAGCTTATCACCTGCTCTCTGGGCTGCAAAACCCCAGAGAATGCATTTATGAAATGTCACTCACAGATTTCTATTTCTATTTCCTTCTGAACAATGGAATCCCCACAGAAGAAATCCATATTAAGACACACCTCCATCACAGATAAAAGATTTTGATATATAAAGGATACGATTTATAACCTCAGGCACGAAGTACCTCAGCACAAGATATTCCAGCACCTGCCAGCTCTCAAAGTCATCAAAGAGCTGAACTGTGACAGTTTATTGTCCTTAATGGAATAGCCATATTCCTGGATTATGAATTGCTGAGCATTGTTTTACTGCTCTCTGCCAATAACAACAATATTCATTTATTCTAGTACAGCAATGAAAACAAAGATTTGCTTACAGTCACAGGTCAAAAGTGTTACAATATTAAAAAAAAAATCATACTTATTTCATGTTTCGATTAAAAAAAACCCCACACAAACAAAACCCTTCCACAAAACATGACAAAACCAAAGCATTCCTGACTGTCTGCAGAAACCTCTATCACACAGTCAGATTTTCTACAATGCTCAGCACTTGATCTTCTAATAGAATAGAGGTATTATCCAGGTAATTCATTTAGCTGCTTAGGTAGCAGTCGAGTTACTAAATACCCAGCCATTGGTGAAGAGGGATTAATTCCAACACTTCCATCTATGAAAGCTGCACAGGTACTTGGGAACAAAACCAAAACAAAAAAAAAAAAGGTATATGCATACCAATTAAGTAGATTCACTGCCTCAAAATCTATAATGAAATTCTGAACTTGGGTGTACAGGGATTATAAATCCCTTTGAACTTCGTATGCTTTGCAAATGACAATAATATTGCAATATTACCCTGTCTTTCTAACCATGTTATTGTCCTTTAAATGACAGAAAGGGACCTTTACCTGGAAAAAGAAAGTCAAGGCATTATGTTCATACTGTGGTGAGTTTCCTGACTTTTTGAAAACATCATACTTTTGGGGTAAAATATCAACAAAAATTAAGGGTTTATAATGTCCAGGTAAGTGTTGTCACAGCACCTCTAAGTCAGAATTTTCTGAACACAAAACAGCCAAAGAATTCAAATCCTAAATTTAGTCTCATCTTTACACCCCGAACCTCCCAGCAAAATAAGCTACACTGCCCTTCCTAATCACATTGCAAAACACAGGTATTACCTCTTCTATCCAGTACTTGAGCCAGTGTCAAATGTCAGAAGAGTATGGGGCTGAAGGTCCATCCTATGGGGTCTTCCTCATCTCTCTTTTCTTGTGAAACCTCACATTGATCATTTCCCCTCTCCTATAACAGTTTTACCACCTGTTATATGAGGATATTGACCCATTTTCAAAGCCTTGGATGAGAAATGCTGTGCAAGTCTAAATTATATTTCTGCATGACATGCACAAAGGCTTAAACTCAGCTGGAAGTGTCTCTAATCATCCAGTTTTCCCTATGAGTTTTGTTCCCTATAAAGCAGGGGAAGGGGAAATGAAGAAAAGTACATGCCTGAGGCTAATGGTTAGGCTTGTCACTGAGTGCAATGCAACACACAAAACTGCTTTTCTTGAGAATAAAAAGCAAGATGCAAGAGTGATTTATTTAAATGTAAGTAGCACAGGTAGCCAGAGAAAACAGCTATTAAGGTTAGACTATCATATTGTTCTAAACTTCACAGGACATAAATTCTGACAGCATCATCCCTTTGTTTTGTTACACCTACCAGTCTACACCCTAGAGAACAAATGTCCTGAAGTTTAAGAAATAGGGAAAAAGGCAAGGTTTTTATGAGTCTTGACACTGTGGCTTTAAATTTTGATCCTTAGTTTAACTAAGTACCCCAAATTATTTGTAACATCCTTTAAGATTGTAGCATTTTACAAACTCTACCATATTCTACACACTCTTTTGGGAAGATGTTTTGTAATACACGCAGCATGACAGTTGTCATTACAGCTTGAAAAGAAATTGTCTGGTAATTATTAGACCAATCAAAATGAAAAAAGGTTGTTTCTTCAGACAGTTCTCTAACAAGTGAAATAATTTTCCCAGAATGAATAAAAAAAATAATAAACTTTAAACCAAAAACAACAGGAGCAACAACAATAAAACAAACAAAAAAAAACCCCACCCAAACATCCCCCTTTCCCCCCAGTGTAATAGTCAGAAAGTCCATTATAGATGGAACACTAAATTCTGTCGGACTTTCATAGGAACCCCAGCTTTGGAATAACAAAAGACATTCCTGCCCACCCAAGAAACAAGCTACTCAAAAGTAATCTCCTTAGACTGGAGAGATATCCATTTGATTCCATCAGAGAATCTTTTATTCTTGTTCTCTTATTTTTCAGCCCCCCAAAATTTTAAGAAATTAAGAATAAAAGAAAACTATCACTGTATTACAAACATATGCCTAGATTTCTTTGACTAAATGAGCAGTCATCAATACTCTTCAGGGAGTTAAAGATCTTCAATTAAATCAGTTTGAAAGAGCATATAGTCAACTACCTCCAGTATTTCAAGTGCCACTGAACAATTTATATCTGTAAATTCTGTAGCAGAGAGTGAGAGCAGAATGTGGTTCTATTTTCTTCTAGTTAACCCTTTCTCACAGATTATTTTTCTCCTTTGTCCAGTCATATTATACTTCACTAACCTCTGTGTTCTCATGTAAACTACCAAACAGGCAGTGACATGTAAACGTTAGCTTGTTTGAAGGAAACACCTCGCAAAGGAGGGGATTTTTTCCTAAGGATCGGGACCACAAGTAAGTGTCAGACAAACTGCAATGACACCATTTCAGAGAACACTGGTTGTAAGGAATGACTATTACTTGCCAAACCAGAGGAGTGGATGGGTGTCATCCCTGTCACCCCACCCACCCCCTGCTAACATCACAGGGCTTGTGTTGCAGCGTGGTCTGCCAGCTCAGAAAACTGACTTAGCTGGGAGAAGTTACATTTTCCTGATCAGCTTAGGGAAAAAAAAAATCAAAAAAACCCAACAAAGCCAAACCCCAACTCTCTGTGCTACCATATACACTCTCTATGCACGTGCACATGCACTCTCTGTGCTACTATACATCAGCGCTGGCTTTAGGCCAAAAGAAAGCACAGCACAGCAGAAACATCAAAGCTATTCTTACCCATAAAAGAAATGTCTATTTTAACTGGAGGAGCTAAAATTAGCCTTAACAAGGAGTGACTGCATGATTGTTTGCCATAATTATTTCACATATTTTGATAAAATGATTGGCATAAATATAACCCTTTATCTGACAATTTTTCTATCTTTTTTACAATATGTTGTCATCTCTAATCTCCAGTTTTAACCTATGAACATTGATTTTTACCAAGTACTTGTTATGCCAGTTAGAGCTAGGATGGGGAAAAGCTAGGAGGTTTTCCTTTGTATAGTTAAGATTTAAAAAAAAAAAAAAGTTTGTTTTATGTCTAACTCAAATCATAACATTATTTTAAGCTAAGATTCATTATTAAGACAACTCTAATAATGTTAATAAGATTTCAAAGTGGAGTAAAATGCCCCAAATCTTCATTTGCGAAGCCCAGCCACGATGTAAAATGCCCCAAATGCAGTGTGTTATTTTAGATATTTTTTTAAAATCAAATTAAACAAAACCCCTTAAAATCAAGTTTCCAAGGGTTTTTCCGTTACACTCAAAGGTGTTTTTATGGAGTAATATATGACATTCCAGCAAAGCCCAGGTGCAAAGGAACAAGCAGACTGGAAACGCAACCTTCCCTGCTCGTTGCCCTTATCTAATTAAGCTAATACAAGTATTCTATCAGAAGAAATTAAGCTTTTCTCTAGCCTAGAAAGCTCTCTATTTTTAGATGTTTTTAATAATTTTAACACAACTCCCAGCTAAAACACGTATCCCATGAACTGACCAACCAATGGGACTATGTAAGTGTCTGACCTAGAAACTTGTACCAAAAAAAATATCTTTTTTTTTTTCCTTATGCATAAGGTACACCTCATAATGTGGACTACTACTCACTGGAAAGCATGGCCTCAGGGAGAAACTTCTTCCAGCAAGCAAGGACTTCAGTAGTTGCTGCTCTTTTGGGAACACTACATGAAATCTGTAATAGGCAGGATGGCCAGCAGCCATCACAGATACAGATGGTAACAATTCCTGAGGAATTTTTAACAGAAGGCAAGCCTTAATATTCTTAGAGCTTGTGTGATATTTGCCATTTGACCACAGCTAATTTTTCTGGACTGATTTACAGATGTTTCCTCCACACCTACTTCATCTTACTTCTATGAAACCCAGAGTTAATTCTCTACTGGAGCATTTTGCTCTTTTCCAAAGTTGAAAAAAATGTTTGTTGAGTGCTGGCATTAAGCTGTTCACAACAGACCACTTGTCACTGTTTCCTAAGGAGCAGTAACCATTAAACCTAGGAAAGGAAACCTGTGATGACTATCAGACATACCAGTCTGCTACAAACATTTACCAAGTTGGCAGCATTTGTTACTGAGGGCCCACTTTTATGTCCCTTGCTCTGTCACATTTTTGGACTGCAGCATTAAAAAATACACTGTGATCTGTAAAAAAAAACCATTTTCTTTCTCTTCTATTACTCACTAATTAAGAATTAATTGCTTACAAATTACAAATGCATAGAAACCACCCTATTTTTTAATTCATTACCCATCTTGTGATGTGCATGCAACTAGGTGGAATGATGTTTCAGGCTTACTGTAGGTTGCTAAAGTGAGGTAGCACATGCTGCCCACATAAAGGACCCACAGTTACTACAGAGTAATACAGCACTTCAGTTTTCAAGCAAAATGGGGTTTTGTTAACCTTTTTAAAACAGATTCTTGACTGACCAGCTTCCTCCCTGAGGACCTCACCCTACATTTATGTTAACAGATCAGAACAGTGCTTTTGAAGTGAGACTTTCCACCATCCCTCTTCTGAGCTTCTGGGTTGCATCATGGAATACTGTGCAAAATGAGGCTCCTTTTGGATTAGGCTAAAAGACAAGATGAAATTCAGAAGTTCACCTAACACACTCATTTTGCTGATGGCACACTCAATCTAAGGCTTTCAGAAGAGAGCTCAATTGAAATAAAGCCACTGGGATATGTATTCCATGGACCCTGGGTCCTCAATACAAACTTCATTGCTCTACAGACTTGCAACACACTATTTGTTAATTCAAAAGATTGAGCTGAGACTGAAATGTCATAAAAACTTCTATGCAAGACTAAAGAAAAACTGAAAAGTTGTAAAATAACCACAAAACTATTAAGCCAGTACAGAAAGAATAACAACAACCAGTATCTTGGGCCAAATTTTGTAATACAAAAGCTGTGCTTTTAGTTGGGCAGCTTAGTTTCTGTTTAAAGGAAATTTATGGCAGGTGGATGAACCTCTGGGATGTCTGGGCCAGAACACGTACCCTGTGATGAGAATCTAGCAGCATCTGAATGCTGGTAGACGAGTACCAATCCTGGCTGAATGAGTACCATTATGGCTGGATATGCTGCGATAGGGGGAGACAGTTGCTACATTATCACTACCTTTAAGCTAGTATATTAATGTTAAAGCTTTCTACTTTGAGTCAATATACACAATCAGCAAGGTAATGGGGAAAAAAGACCATGTATTTTATATCCTTAACCTTAATCGCAAAGTAGTTTGGAAAGAGAACACAAATTTAGTAAGGTAAAATACTTTAGAAATCCCTTTAAAATACTCCCTTGCAATAGAAGTGAAAATACTGACAGAACAGGAAAATTCTCTTTCAGATGAAAACCACAGCCCTGTTTTGCAAACCTTTATCCTCCCATAGGTATAGTACAAGATGATGCCTTTCACCAGTTTTTACAAAGTGCAGTACATTCAATCAAAGAGTACTTTCTGGTTCCTCTCCTACACTTTGGTTTCTCTTCTGATGGAAACTTCAGAAATTCTTAAAATTTCTGGAGTGAAAGGTTAGCATAATTACAAAATATTTTGAATCCCATAGAACACATGGAAGTGCTAAAGTTTCTTTTAAAAACAGAAATGTCAGTAATTCAGACATTCTAAACAAAATAGTCTGGTTTTCCTCCTTCAGCATATTTTCTTGCTGATAAAACGTTGTGAAACTGCAAGTAATTATCATCAGTGTAAAAATACCAGAGGAATCTAACAATCACCATAATGTAACATACCTAAAATAGAATATGGAGCTTTGGATATTAAAATGTGAAATAATACAGGTATATGTACACTGTAATATAAACTAACACCTGCTACCCACTTTTCTTTACCCTGTGTGAAGGAAACCATATGCAGATTAGGCAATAGATATTTTAAGTTAAAAAAGAAAAGGAACCAAAAACTAATGAGTAGTCTAACACTAATGACAAATGTTGTTGGTTTGGGTTTTTTTTTAATAAGTATACACAGTGTACATATACACATTGCTCAGCACTGTCTTCTTTTAGAACATCTTCGCTTCTTAATGCAGGTCCAATTTCAATACGATCACAGGTATTGAAATATGGATGAAATAAGGTTATAGCTATATGCTAAACATTTACAACACCCTGTGAATAATTAGGGCATTGTAATTATAACCTCCCAAGTCACACCCTTCCCACAGAACATTCTTTACACATATGTAGAACCCAGCTTGCCAGTCAGGGATGTCCTCTCTGCTTAGTCTCTACCTGCTGAACAGAAGACTGTCAGATGGAAGCGATGCAGGAGAAGGGATTCACTATGACTCGGCCACTTCTACAACCAGAGGGTGCTTACATCTTCTAGTACCTCAAACAAGGGATTCGGGAAGGCCAGAGGGATTCTGGATTCCCTGCACTCACCAAATCTAGTCTCTCTTTCCACTTCAAGGTTAAATTACTCAACACTTTTCAATCAGCAACTGAAAGAACAGCAGCTTCCCAAGGAAAGCCAAACGAGGAATGCAAAGTTAAATTCTCAATGTTTTTCCTTTCTCCTCTGCAAAATGAAATCATGATATTCTTTGCCTTATAGAGGTAGGAAAGGAAGCATATGAAAAGAGCTACTAACAAGATGTGGCATGCTTGATTAAAACACATTAGGTATGATATCACATCATGATGTGATGTGATATGATACAATAGTGGGGTAAAAATAGTCAAACAATAATAAGCACTTGCTTCATGACAACAAATATTATCAGATTAATTTGGACACAGTGTAATATTTTTTAATGTCATCTCACATTAGTCGATCACTCTGCTCTTCCAAAGTTCTCTTCTTTAAACCACAGATGTTGCAATAGGTTAAAAATTCCATACAGACAAAACGCCCACATTTCTACTTACATGACCCTCATCTGAGATAACCTGCTTCCTACAGGAAATGTGTCACCTCAGAAAACCTGCAGATGTGGTACCACAAATAGGAGTAAGGGAGCTTTTGAGGGATCAGAATCAGGGGTGGGAAGGGGGAGGGGAACTGCAAGGAAACAGGATGCTTAAGAGCAACCTACACCACATACAACCACTCACACTCATACATATGTGAAACCGCACTGCCGAATCTCTGTGGGAAAAGAAAGAAATCAAAAAGCCAAGTGAAAACTGATAACTTGGGTGAAATGCACCTGAAAATAAAGCCATTATTTTGATCCATGGTCTCTAAACCAAATGGTATTGGGAACATAAGTGGATGCAGTGCTCTAAGCCATCTTATCACACAGACTTTTACCAAGGAGATGTCTCTCAAATGAGCATTTATTCCAGAGGGAAGATAAATTCTGAGCAGATCAGCATTTGTCCAACATCACCTTGAACAGTTTGCCAGGGTGAAGCTACACTACAAGAGACTATAAAGGCCTCTAATGAGGACTTGACTCACAAAGCAGCATTGATGTACAAATCTACATTACAAGTAGTTATTGTAGTTATTTCACAATGCCCAGTCTGTGAGATGCAATCTCAGGTGGTCTACACCTGTTCTGCAGGGCTACAGGCTGTCAAGGTCAGATATCTGGAGCTGTTTGTAACTTGAACTCTGTCGGAGTTCAGATAAATGCAGTTAAAGAGAGAAGAGAAAGCTTTAGTGTCTCCCAAGTATCCTATTCCAACAAAGAGCAAAGGGAAACAGAGAGAAAGTTTGTGTTAGCAACACAGGCTTGTCTCTGTCTTTTTTCCTTCCCTCTCCTGTCCCCAAACTCACAGGCATTGTTAGACGTCTAAATTTAGTTTCAGATAGCAGATGTCTTTTTCATAGCTCCTCCAAGCAAAATGAAATAATAAAAGGGGGCTTCTTAAAATTTTAAAGGGCAGAAAAGAGTCTGTCGAATCTCTTGCTGTTACTGTTAATTATGAATACTGAACAGATGCAATTAGAACCAATCATACAGAAAAACATATGTAATCCATGCCTTTGGCATAGTGTGAACCATGCAAGGGGCAATGAAGCAACCCCCTGCTGGACACTTTAATTAATTTTATTTTAAAAGGAATACACAGATCAGGATTTAGCAAGGATATTTCTAGGAGCTGATATAAGATCATTGTTATAAAGATTAAGCTTTAAAACCACATTACATTTTGAGACAGTAGAATGCCTTGTCATGATACATGAAAATCTTCTTATATGAGCAGAAGAGACTTCCTATTGTCATGGAATGGGCAACACTAATTTTGCCATTTCCCAGCTCTCACATGCATGAGTTCATAGGTTTTATTTTGTGAAAGCAAGAAAGGATTGTGGGGGAGCTAACAAAAATGAACTCTGTCAAAGCATTACTATAAAGACACCTGTAAAATTGCAATCTTCAGCCCAGAGCCTAAGCATAATACAAGGCCGCTGTCTTCCACATGGACTGATTCATCCTTGGCAGCTATTTGCAGAAGGAAACAGTCCTCCCTGATACTTCTGACCATAAATACTTCAAAAGTATGTGGCCTGTCTCTCATCCACCCCTGTGCTCTTCAACCCATTCTTTACCCAGTTTCTTCCTGTAATGAAAAAAATGAAGATATATTGTGTTGAGCTCAGGCAACCCCTTGCTGATAAAATTTCTGTCTCCACTGACTGGAAGACTGGCTTAAAACATACCTGCATGTCCATGGCTTTGGTTTCAGGAACGACTTTTCTTAGCTTTAATAAAATCTTCCCCTGTTTAGTCACAGTAGACATTTAATGAATGCCCACAAGACCTGCTGCACACACTTAGTACAGTTAATCCCGAAATTTTATCCCTCTCTTTTCCTATAAGGCTCCATTGTCAATTAAGTCAGAACAGCAGAGGCACTGAGCCCCCAGAGTTGAAATGGGAATCAGTGAAAGCTGCGTGCTCAGGGCGTCAAGTGCTGTATAGCATTAAGTACTCTGAGAGCCAAGTTCTAGGTATTCGAGACTGGACACCTAAAGTTAGACTATGTGTACAACAAAATGAAAACATATTATGAAAAAATACATTTGTAAAACCTTTTGAAATCACAGCAATTGATACAATGGCAAAGCCCACGTCAGAGCCAAGCGTTCTTTGAAATTTGATTTGAATGTTGCAATTATAATATAGGATGACTGTGAAAATCCTGTGGAAAACCTGTAGGATGATGCAAACACTGAAAGGAATCAAACTACTCTTGCAAAGCCACCACCGTCAATTATGGGCATTCTTAGTTTGTGAACTCCTGAATTTACATCCTTAATAATCTTTTCCTTCTTAAACGTGTGTGTAGAAATAGCAACATGCAAAGATCTTCCTTCAAAATGATGTCTTAAATATATGTGCCTATAACCTACTTCACTAATGTTTCGATGTGTGCGCACACGGTATATGCACATGTGTGAGAGCACATGTGCACAGACATAGAGAAACGGCATTACCTACAGCAGTAAACAGTTTCTCTGTCTATCCCCTGCCATGGTTTTGAAGCTAAGCTGCTTACTTTAAAGAGTTGAACCTATTCTATTTACTCTGGAAGCTTATTAGGAGCAATTTTACACCCATAACTGTTAGAGGGATAATTGCTTTAAACAAGTCAACCAAAACAAATAATAGGTTTGCCTTTTTCTGACGACTAAAAAATATTTGACGTCCTGTCTAGTGCTTAAGTATTTCAAAAAGTAGAGACCAAGCCTATACTTCAGCAGCTTCATTCCTTTGGGAGAAGCTTCCATAGAGACAACATGCATCCTTTGCGATAACGCCGCGTGAGCCCATTTAGGGCTTTGAACATAAGAGCACGATTTATAGCCACACCCAGGATGCAACCGGCAGCTGAGTGCAGTGCAGGGCGTAGCCACGGCACTAAGCGCTCTCGCCAGTGAGCTCCACAGAGTCAAACTGCGAGCTGTCCCCTTCATGTGGCCTCTTAGTCATGCAGTAGGGAGCTACAGGCACCATACTCCAGTCCTTGACAACAAGAGTACTAACTACAGCCAAAGGAGCAGTCAAGAGGAAGGGGTTGGGAGCCCCAACAGCAAAAGGCAGCAGATGTCAATCATTGACATTAAAACTAATTAAGTTAAAGAAATTATGCAAGCTTTTCTTAGCTACCAACAGCTAATACCACCTACAAATTTCAAACATTACGTTGGTTCCACAGAGCTTGTGAAAATCAGCTTATGCTTTTTTAATGCTTAATTTTAGCAAGTCTTCTTTAGAAATGTTTTACAGCGTGATTACGCAAATCGTAAATTCAAGCACAGTTTGAACATAAAGAAGTTCCACTTGGGAAATGTGACTTGCAAAGGTATTACATGAAATTAATTGGGAAAAAATAATCACCTAGAACACAGTAATTACATTTTAAAAATGAAACTCTTAGCCAATTCATAGCTATCCAGAATTAGGGAGTTCACAGCTAATATATCTAACATACTGCTGTTCTTGATGTTCCTTTTTTGGAGAGTTTTGGGTTTTTTAAAGGAACAGCTATAAGGCCTGTTAAAGTATAACCTTTATAATTCTATTGCCCTTTCAAATTAATGATGCCATACAGGGAACAAAAGAGCAATTATTTCTAAATAATTGAGAGATAAAGAATTTAAATTTAAATAATTTAAGAGAGATAAAAATTATTTAAATCAGCTCTTAATAAAATCACAGATGAACATGTGAACTTCCACATCTCTCCAAGGATACAGGAGAAGTAAGGTACACATTTCAGTCAATATAAGCATTACCAGCAAGCTGAAATGAGACATACTTGTTATAATAGAATGGTTTATTTTTTTGCACATTTCTACCGTATACCTGTTCATGTCAAAACATTCTGTAGGATTCCATTTCAACATAATTTCAAACACTTTTGCCAGCAATTGCTAGGAAAAAAAGTCAAGAGTGATTGTACATGTCCTGTTCAATTCAAATCTATTTTAAATGTAATTTTTACCGAATTTTGTGAGATTGGCGTGTACAATAGCAGGAGAAAGTAATTTTGGATATACACGCAAGTATTCCACCTCATAAAAAATATCATCTGAACATTAATGTTATGAGTATACACACTAAATAGGATGGAAGAGGATTTCTTGGGGGCTTTTAATTAGAGAGTTTGTTAGTAAATACACAGAGTAGCACCATAGGAATTTTGCTCTGTGCCTCCAAAGGCAGAAAGGTCAAGAACACAAAGCTCCATTTTTAGGAGCAGGAAGAGAGAAGGTTAGAGAAAGCATCATAAAAGGATTCCTGCCCCCCCCCCCCTTGCTTTCAAAAGAAATAAGGGATCAGAGAAAAGCTTGGTTAACTTCTAACCAACACCAAAATTTCTTTTGTTCACATAAAGAAGCAATTTTGTTACACTAAGTACCTTGACTGTTTTGCCTCTACATTAAGAAATAGTAAATCCCAAGAGTATCTTGAACATTATCAGATTAAAGACTGCAAAACAAAGGATGAACAGAATATCAGAATAACCACCAGTAAAATGAATGATAAAGATCTTTCATCTTAAGCACACAGACCTTCCTGCAGAATATGTCCTTTCATGGACATTCTCCTTTCCCAACATGACATGCTGTTTCCATGAGCACTAATTCAAAACTATCGATGCATCTCATACGTCTCCACTTTTTCTAAGAGCTCATTTAAAAAAAGTCTTGCTGAAGTAATCCATTAAAGTCTCCAGAAGAAAAAGAATTACATGTGTGCTTACAACAGATAATCAGAGAATATGGGAAAGCCTATTTTACTGTACAGTTCAAAAGCTTAAAACACCTCCTCATTACAATTTCATTCCTAATCATTAAAATATCCTGTATCTTTATCATTATACAGTTCTTATATCTTCATAATGCAACCTTTCAAAGCAGTTTGTTCCCTAGATCAGGAGCTGGTTGTAGATAGGCTGAGTTTCCTTTCTGCTTGACTTTACAAAGTTCTGAGGTGTTCCTTCCCGAAGCTCCTCTCCCCTCCTCTGCTCTAATTAGCCCTTTAGTGTTATTTTACAATCTCTTAAAATATAACTTTTTGAGAAATATTATTTAAAAATCATAAACCCCCAAGAATTAAAAAGACAAGGAAAATAATCCCGGGATGAGATTGCCCTTATTCTTTTATTTTAGATGGTTGGGTGCCAGAGCATTTGCCATTTGCCATTAGAGGACAGGCAGATGGACCAGGCCTTTTTCAAGGCTGGAAAAGAGAAAATTTGAGGGAGCAAAGCACAGCCTGGCAACATCTGCAAGGTAGTAACTGAGAATTCAGCTCTTCACTGAATTGCACAGTGTGAGAACAAGAGACAATGATCATAAAGTGAAACAGAAGTTCAAATTAGATATAATGAAAAAAAAATCACTTTGAGGACAACTAAGCCCTGGAACAGGCTGTCCAGAGATGTGCAACTGCTGTCCTCGGAGGTTTTCAAAACTCAACTAGACAAAAAGCCTCAAGCAGCTTAGTCTGAATTGAGAGCTGACCAGAGGCCCTTCCAACCAACTGGTTCTATTTGGAAATTTTTAGGTAAGCATTTCTCTTTAAATTTTAATGTTGTGCCTACAATGGAAGCAGCAGTTTGCCTAATGCAGTCATACTGATGGCCATAAGCTGACTTGCCAGCAGCAGCAAATGCAGAAATGAGGAATTTCCTTTTTATAGAAATATGGTGATTAATCGTCATACATTTATGATTAAAAAAAAAGGTTGTTTCTTAGAAGACTTACAGGTTGTCAGTATTTATTAGGTTTTATCTTTTCTTAAGAAGAAATCTTGCCATGAGCAGAAATTCATGTAAATGCATGCAGTATTATTATTTCTGTTATGGTGTAAGTGCTATTGTTTTGTGTTATTTATGAAAACATAAAAGTCATTACATATTTATGTATGGACATTTTGGAATAAAGTTGTTTACAAGATTTGTGTTTGGTCCGGCTAATAGACAATACAGAATTTTTCTGGCAAACTGATTTTAAATTTGCACATGACAATTCATAATTCACAAATTGATAATTTAAACAGTCTTAAAAGTACAGTTTATATCAAACAGAATGCAAATAATTACCTATAAAAAGCCTCCCCCTTTTTTTAAATAACAAATATAAGCAGTTACCTTACTTTAATCCCTCTGGTTTTTTCCTACTATTATTTTATATGACCAGATGATAGCAATGTACTATAAAGAACCTTCAAACACTGTGTTAAATTATAGTATGGAAAAGTAACCAAACATATCAAAGGACTAAAAATCACTAAAAGTCTGTAAGATCCAGAACCCACTCCTGACGTAGTAACTCCTTCTGTGCCATCTGATTCAGATGTCTGCTGTGCAGCACCAAACATTAATGCATCCATCCTGATTCCAAAGGAGAAGACCAACTTGAAAACAGTCAACCTTAACTGAAGATGGGATGGCACCACACCACATTTGAAGGACAGCAAATAGACATAATGAGGAACACAGCTAGGAAGATTCTGGTGTATTCAGAATTCCTGAGTTATGTAGATACTTTAACAAAAAGATCAGTTATTGACTAGTTTGATAAGGTTTGCCTCATCTGAACAATTAAATACTCTAATTGACTCACAGAAGTGCTGCTGTTTGACAGAACCCACTCTCTGAAACAGATGTAGAGTTATATTAAAAAATCCAGGTCACCCTCTCTACTCAGTAATTGCGGAAGGCATGAAATGTTAAAACATTATTTGTTAAAAGCATAAATTATGCCAATGTATTCTGATTTTGCCAGACGAAGGTTCAATTTCTGGATATGATCCAGAAGTGGTTCATAAAAAATACCTTGATTTCTAAGCCCCCAAGAAGAAGAGGCTTCATTACAAATACATAACTCTTCAGATTATTCTATGCAAGGACACTTGTTATTTTGCTGTTCTTGATGCCAATTTTTGTAGCATAAAATGGCGACATCTTCTCCCATTTTTTTTCTAAAATATTACGTTTACTTACAATAATATGGTATAGCATATTTTAGTTATATCAGATGAACGCATGTTCTAGACAGTCCTTGGGGTTTCAATAAACTTGTATTGAAAACTTTTTAGTGAAAACCTAAAGAGGAACCCTTAAAATACACAGATCTTGGTTTAAGACAACGGATGAGGTCAATAGCACAGCAGGTATGGAAAACTATCTAGTCATATTTGTACTAAAACCTGTTCTGCCTTGAGACATCTTTCTAATTGCACTTGAAATATTAGTTGCCAGTTCATAGGACTTCATCCAAAGACTCATGCAATTTAGTCTGTTCCTTACAGTTACAATTTCTGAGTTGTGCAACAGAGTTTAGGGATTTTTGCCTGTTCATTTTAAAGTGGGGATTTTTTTTAGCCTTTAAAGTTCAAGTAAATAAAAACTAAAAACCAAACCCCAGGAATCCTAAAAGGCTTGGAGCTTTAAAGAGGAAATTAAATTCAAACTCATGAATTTCTGAGGGGGAAAAAAAGGGTTTTTTAAAGCCTGACCCAATTTCAAGTGCTTGGATCTTACACTGCTGCTTTGCTTCATTTCATATTTATTATTCCCATAGTAATCATTATATAACTTCTCCTTTTTTAACAGCTTCAGATTTTCTAGGGATGCTTACAATATACAGGTTCTATATACATTTTACATCAACATTTTAAGTGCTAGGGAGGAAAATGAAAAAGAAGGAAAAAAGCCAAACTCATGCTATCCCACTATCAACATTCTAATATCAAACATTAATCTATCTTCAAACAGCAGTCAAATCCTACCCAAAAAAGTGTAGTATTAGTAGCAGTTATCATTATAACAATTTCCCAGGATCTAACTACCCAAGGCCAAAACATATGACATTACAAAAACCAAGCTTACTGTACCCTGTCTTCTAATCACATGCAGTAAATTCACAAACTTTCAAGGAATTTAGTTAATGTAGCATATAAAATAAAAGCAGAATACAAAGAAAAAAGAGAAATACAGCATTCTTTAAAAATCATTAAGCATTCAAAAAACACTTTTTACATTAAACCTCTCCTAAACCTAATTTAAGATAGTTTTTCACTACATCATGTCCTCAGACATAGACCAGTACCCCTTTATTGCCTCCAAGGAATTTAAAGAATTAGAAAATTTTATCAAGAGGATTGAGTATTTACAGCAGAGGTGGTACATCTGTTGCATTACACTAAGCCAAAGGCATGAAAGGTAACACCTACAAAGCAAAAGATAAGGATTCACATTCCTTCATAACTCTTTTATTTAACGATGAGCATTAATCTTCTTTCTTGGTAGGGAGAGTAAGAACGAAGAGGAGCGGCACAGGAATAAACAAGCAAACCAACAGGAATAAACAAGCAAATCAACTGCTTCTCTAAGAAGAAACCATCTAGTGGGTGAAAGGTGATGGCATAACTTAGATGGACTTTTTTTTTGCTTCCATTTAGAAGGGACAATTATACAAGATTTCTAAAAGTCCCTTCTATCTACATGTTTATGATTCTGTGTTAAATACAGCTTCAGGCAGTTATAATGACCAAAGTCTCCCACCCTGAGTATGCAAGATGTCATGAGATCTAAGAAATAGAATGTTTATATTGTTCTGATGAGACAGCAATATCCTAAAAAATATTTTTGCCATTCCTCCTAAAAGGCAGACAAAATTTATTTCTAGCATACCATTATTCTCCTAGAAGCCTATCTATCTTGCAGAATTTCATGTAAGAACTGCAGTGTTGTAAGAGTTCCCACTTTCACATTCTGCTGCTAACAGAAGAAAATGAAGCTTCATCCTTGGTATGACAATTTTTGACTTATCATAAGATATGACATTAGTTTGGGGCACATCTGTTAGGTTGGCACACAGAAGTACTTCTATTGCAGAGTGACTTCTGTCTAATCTTCCTTGGGAAAGTACATTTACATAATCATATGAAGTTCATACAAAGATATTGCTTCCTAACTCTTGTTCAGAGGGCAGCCCACCAACATTATGTAACAGAGAAATAATACTATTGAATAATGAAATCGCAAGTCAACTCATCACATTTTTTTCTAGCTCATTTCTTGCTTTTTTTCTCTCTGAGAACTGCTGCAACAGGAAAAATCACAGAAAGTCATAAAAAGAGACAAAAAAAGGAAAAAGCATTTTGCTAGAACAATAAAAATCAGTCATTCCCTGCCTCTGTGATACTTTTGAGTCCAAGCACTTGGAATACTTGGATACAAAAAAAATTTGTTTTCATGTAATAAATGGATATGTTATGTTCTTGTTTTTAATGAAATTTCTGTATTTGTAAATTAGCAGCATCTAGTTAGAGGAGTCAGAATAGCAGAAAGATGTAAAAAAGGTGGCATCAGATGATAATGGGATGCTCACCTTGGAGGATTTCTTATATATAACCAGTTGACTAAGTTAACAGATTCTTCATTCTTCATAATCATTCAATATGATTCTTTTATTCACAGAGGGTCCACATGGCTCAGATAAACACTGCCATCTTCTCTGCTGAGCTTTTCTGAAATACTGTCTTAGTAATTTAGAAGTGGATGATTTTTTTTGTTTTCTGTTCCTTTGCCAGTTTACAATGACATCATAATGCAAAGCTATCTAATAAATATTCCTAACTGAAGAGCTCCACAGATACATGACATATGTCATCATTCCTCTTTGGGGAGCAATGAAAACGGGCAAAGGACTATTTTCTGTGTTCTGTAGAGTCCAAAATCAACTTTGGTATGAAAGTAGGGCTAGTTTTGACTAATACATAAACACTATGGAAGTTACAAAACTGATGTTCCTTGAAAACAGCTCCCAGTTTAGATGTTGCAAGAGGAGAAAGGACATAGTATTGACTTGTTATATATCCTTAGAAAGGTCAGGCTTTTACTGTTCCTGTTTACAGCTAGTGAAGCTCCCTCTCTGCATGTACTACCTTCTCTTCTGAGAGAGAAGGGACACAAAACGTATTAGTGTGCTTTAAAACTGTTTTTACACTATGTGGTGCTAACACTGATAATGAAAGTAAGTGGGGAGCGCTTACAGTATCAGATGAGATTTAGTATTTATTGTAGTATTTTTGTTGGCTTGGGAGTTTAAACCTGCTCTTTTCTGACTCATAAAGTAAGCAAACTTACTTAAAGTAAGTAATAATTTCTATCCTCAGAAGTTGAGCAAAAACATATCTTTCCAAATATAATTTGCTATTACATGAAACAATTGAGATGTTTGGTTTCCACATAAGAATTTCTCTCACTCATAAACAAGTCCTGGACTTTCAAGTAAACAGGCACAATGATCCCAAGTAATAATCTAAATTTATACTGTGACTAGCTCACAATGGCCATATAAATCAGACATCAAGGGTGGGAAGATGAAAAAATGGATCGGCCACAGCCACCCAATTGGCTGTTTGGTGGCTCTTCTACAGATACCAGCCCTGTCATCATGGGCTGGGGAGGGGATGCAGATGTGAAATACTGAAACAAACCTGGAATTAATTTCTCAGACACTGGGGCATGTTGACTCCTGTCAGCAGTTAGGGCATAGTAATGCAAGGGACAAACACAGGACAACTCCTTAGCATTTACTTTGATATCCCACTATGATACTCTCAAAAAGCATGAGGCATTAGAGCTATGGAATTTCCAGATCATTCATAACTTTACCTTAAAATCTTTTGTATTCTGTGTAAACCTATACTTGCTTGTGTTGGTAGCCACTGCTGCAGGGACAGAAAAGAAGTGCATGTGTTCCCACCTACAACATTAAGCATTCATGTGTGCCTGTATTTTCTGTAGTGTTTTTTTATGCTGTGATCATACAGGGAAAGGAAATATGGTTCCCTGTTTCTGAATGAGTAAAGGGACTCAGGTGAGGAAGCAGCAAGGGCAGCCACTTCCACAAAAGAAGGCAAGTCAGGAGCAGAGGGTGACCACAACAGAGGCAGGGGGAGTGCCCTCAATGACCAGGGACGTGGATCCAGGTACTCAAACAGGAAAATCAGAGCAGGTCTGGCCAAAGAAACCAGGGTCAGCCACAGTCCATGATCACCCAAGTCATTCCATGGTGACGAGGCAGGTTGGAGGCTTGGCCAGGAAGGCAAGCCAGTGGGTCAGGTCCAGCAAGGGATGTGGCTGGGCACAGGACAAGCTGTAGCGTAGTTCAAGAGACAAAATGCAAAGGTTCAGCTTAAATGTTCCTCTGGAGAAGGTAGGAGGACGCCTGCAACAAGCCTTCCCATAGCTCTTCGACGTGGCTGTTTTCACAGCCAGCTGATCCGATGCTACAGCTGTACAATAGTAAAGCAGGTTTTGGCCATGGGCAGCCCATCCCTACATCAGAGGTGAGTGCACAGGGTCCTAGCATGGGGCACTGTGCTTTGGTACCAGGAAATACCTAAACACGGGGGGAAAACTGTGTATTCTTCTATTAAAAATATGTGGTAACTACCAGAAAACAAAATGTTACTGAAAAATCAGATGTCTGAAGAAAAAGAACAATCCAGCATTCAGACATAAGGTAAGATATATCAAGACATAATCGAAATATTTATGGACTTTGAAAGTTCACTTGTGAGAGAGTTGCACTGGATTCTAAATTTATCTTGAGTTTTTCTGACCTATGATTCAAAATACTAGTCATGTTCTTCAGAAAAAGAGAAACTTCATCCTACCGAATGAAGAAGATTTGGCAATTTGCTCACTACACTTGTTTCATAACTGTGCATGAGACCTACTCACAAACCCATGTTATTCATTTTTGTGTTGTTCATTTTTTAATTAAATTAAGTCTATTGTACTTGGGAATATCCTGGAAAATACTTGTAATCAAGTCATTGATGGCCTTGTGTGAGAGAACAATAGCCTTTTTAATCCAATATTGTTTACGTAACTAATACCAATTAGGTCCATCAACAGGAACACATAAACAAGACCCTCCTTTAAAAGAAATTATACCAACAAGTATTGCAAGAAATGTTGAACACAAACATGCACATGATTTTCACATTCACAAATTAGTCCTGGATATCATGTTACTGTGACTCCTACACTGGCAGACTCCTTTTTGGGTAGCACAAATTCTCCTCATTATACACGCAGGGGCTGCAGCAGCACTATCCTCATCCTGTTTGCACTCTGTCCTTTGTATGAGCCTCTTACTGTCTTTAGCGAACATGATGGCTCATTCCTCCTGGTCATTTGACCATCCTACACGCCCAGTGACACTCTGTGAGTCAGCTGGTAGTCTGTGTGGCCAGGGCAACAACTCCACCTCCTCCCCGAAACCTCCCCGCACTGTCTCTGACACCTCATCTCCCTATGCGAGGCCAGTGTGGGCGTTCCAAGCTATTAAAGTATTTCAGGAGTTCCATGAGTTACTCACTCTCATCTCTGAACCTGGAAAACAACCAAACTTCCTTTCACTCAAATACCTGTAGAGGCTAATGCACAGTTAAAATAACCCTGACTCAAAAGATTCAAGGAGCAATAAAAAAGATTGATTTACACACAGGGATTTGGTCTTTTTTACATAAATTATGTCATTACTGCAACACGAACAAATCACCAAAGTTTTATAAACATATATGTTTAGGCTGGTTTAAGAAAATGAGCAGCTAAGAAAAATCATTAATATCTGAGAAAAACATAAAATCTTCGCTTATCTTGAAGTTTTCTTACTTTTAAACTGAATTGTCTGTATAGGCATATATATGAGCACATATTTTATATCACATGTTGCTTGCTGTTAGGCAGCTGCCTTTCTATAAGAAATAAAATAATCTCAGGTATATAAAATCTATACTGGTAAACATGTATCTAAATTTGAGACATCCATATGGGGGGAAAAAAAAGATACAACAAAGGGAGAAAGATCTATGATATGCAAAGAGTTCTTAGTTTACATAGAAACTGTCCAGGTTCATATGTCTGGAAAACATTCCATCACCAGCTTCACTGTAAGTAAACAGTGATACAATCTAAATCAGAAAATGAAATATATCCAGCTGTCTAATGACATTGGTTGCCTTACAGTCATTTTAAGATCAATTAAATTTGAAAATGGCTACATTATGGTAACGCATGTTGGGTATTTTAAACATTACAATCCATAAGACTCATTAAGTAACAACAAACTTTATGTAACACTACGTTCAGTGAACTGAAGTCTCTTCTAAAACTTGTGATCAGTCACAAGGCTCTATGACTCTTGAGATTATCATTTCACTTAAAGGGAAACTGTTTTTTCCAGCAGATATTTACATATTCCAAATGAGCACATATCTACTTACCATACCTACTTAACAAAAAGCTACCAAGTTTCACTTTATGTTTTCCTTGTGCAACACATGCCAATTCCTGATGTTGTTTTACATGCCTGAGAAGCAAGCAATATAATACTGCTCCTGATATATCCACTCCGTTTTCTTTTGTCTGCTGTTTCACCATGACAAAAATAAAGATGGGTATGTGTTTTTATTTGCTACGCGTGATAAAACATGAGCTTTGTATCCAGAAAATAATAGCAATAACTTAGAATTATTTGCAAAGTTTAAATAAGATTACTTATTGTCTCTAGTTTTAACAGTACTCTGAGAAGGAGCTCATGCCTTTGTCTTTCATGTTGTGCTGCCACATCAATGCTCTGCTCTGAGCACTAAGCTCCATGCCCTCAGTATTTCTCAACATGCAATTCAAAGCAAGTGCTGGTAGATTAAAGACAAGACAACAAGAATGTACTCATACCTGTGAATTACATTTTCAACTAAGTACAGATACCACTAAGAATTTATTTTTCTGTGTTTGGGTGGGTGGCTGCCAGCATATATGTTCTTAACCAGGAGAGTGATGAAACAGAGGAGCAGATTTCCTGAAGCGGTTGTGGGATCTCCAACCTTGGATGCAATCAGAACTTGACTAGACAAGGTCCTTATCAACTACACTTAACTTGAAGTTAGTATTGTCTTCAGCATGGTGGTCATCCACCCCAGATGACCAGAGGTAATTTCAAATGTCCCTTCTAAATACATTACTCTATGATTCCACAACATTGTAACTTCAGCTGATTTCAAGCCCTGTCTTAAAAATTCACACTCATTAAAATGCAGAGGCCTTCATAGCTGTGAGGATCCAGAGCCTTAGCAAACTCCTTAGCAGACTCCTTAGCAAACAGCATTCTTGCCAGTCTTCAGCAATGCCACACAGCCTAATGAAGTTGCAGATCTCCTGGTGGCCATGCTGAAGAAGTCAGTGCTGGAAACCTTCCCAACATCGACTCTAATGCAGCTAACACTGCTGAAACAAATGGCAATAAGCAATGCCAGCACGACCACAGCTAATAGAAATCTGTCTTGGCACAACACATTAGCTATGTCAGAAGGATTTGAGTAGGGATGGCCAACTCCCACATTTACACACTCCACAGTGGAGACAAAAAATCTGAGAGATAATACGAAGGGCTCAGACCTGTGAATGTTAAAAGACAGTTTTTCACATCCAGAGCAAGTTAGAAAGTTCATAAACTTTATGTATCCACAAGGAAAACACAATTAAATTGTCTGTATAGGAACAGTTGCCATAGGATCTTCAACGTCTCCTCATAAATAACATTGTGGTTAACATAAAACCCAACTTCATTGAAAGACACACAAGTAAATATGTTGTCAAAGGTACAGATTCAATAAGATGTTGCATCGTTCAGTCTCATGATACAACAATCAGATTGTTTAGCATCTTATGACCTAGGAGTGTTCTCTGGAGGCTGGAAAAGGACAATGCCTGTTTTTCTTGATGCTAGAAATCCTGGAAGACGTTCTTAAGTTAGTCACTGTAATGGAAGAAGCTGTGGAAATCAAAGACTTTGTATAGTAATTGCATCTCTAAAACGGACTGTGGCAGCACGAGTTATTCCCCCACGTCAGTGTCAAGAGGATGCAGTGCCCCACAGCAGGAGTCCTCGAGGTCACAGGCCTCAAGGAGGTATTAAGAGGGATACAGCATCCACAAGAGTCAACTGTACATTCAGGATCCTGACTCTCTGCACCTGTAGGTGTTATCAGAAGGTGCAGCAGCAGCTAGGTTTAGGGTAATCAGAATTTAGCAGGATTTGTGGCCGAGGACAAGTGTTTGTTGCATCCATCCATAGATGATTCTTTTGCTCAGACTTTTATTTGCTCAGGATACCCTCATGAGATCGGCAGGTGAAGCCTGCACTACAATGCTGGGGCCTTGGCACCCCTAGGGCCATGGCAGAAGTGAGTTGAGACAGAGACAACAGTGGAATTAGCCTGGAACACCCATGGGGCCAACATGGTTTAAAAAGCCACCCACCACCCTTACCAGGAAGGATTCTGCAGATGTGGGCTTTGCAACAGATGCTCCCTCTGTTTGTGGGATTTGAAACCACTGACAACTCTGTTTAGTTACTGGATCTCTCCAGAGCAGCAGATAGTCCGAGTGTAGGTGGCTGACAAGAAGTATGCTTTGAGGATTCTGTTCTCTGGAGGCAGATTGCTGCTTACCGGCAATTTAAGAGAAAGTAATAAAACCAAACCAAACCAAACCAACCAACCAACCAAACAAACAAAAAAACCCCAACAGACTGGGATCCTCATTCACAGAGGAGCTAGAGAGATCTGGCACTAAGAGGTGACAAACAAAGTAATTAGAAAATAATTATTTTAAGGGAGAAAGAGATGTAAAAGAGTAGAATCGAGTCTAGATAATTTCAACTGAATGAATCATTAAAAAATAAGTTCAGAAAAGAACATGTCCACAATATACAGTTCCTGTTGTGCTGGGTGATTGAGAGGGATGGGCACTCTCTTAATGAGATCTGAACAAAATCTTCACTAGATCTTTGTTCCTGTAGCCATTAAACAGGGAAAAAGCACAGTGATCAATACTTTTCTATCTTCTCTTCAGAAAGCTTTGTGAAAACTTGCTTTCAGACACTGTATAAAATCTGTAAAGGGCCATGTCAAACAAAACCCCGATGTCACATAAATTCAACCAGTGGTGAATAGTATCTTTGAGTTATACACAACAAAAATACAAATGCAATCATCCATTAATCCGTTCAAGCTTCCATGCCAAGATAGGAAATGCAAGACAGTGTGTATGTGTATCTGCTGCAGTGCCTGCTGACTGGTAAAATCCATCTATCTAGATATTCACAGAGACATAAGATTGAAGAACCAAGATCTTCATACATATACAAAGCCATCTATTCCTAAAAACAAAAGGACGAGCCACTGACAGGAAAATGCTTGGAATCTTATTAGTTTGACACTTTGTGTTTCCATATGACATTTGAAAAGCTGGAACAATATCAAAACGCTGTGTTGCACTATAAATCCTTGTGAGGTTCAGGCTGGTTTAAACGATTATATCTTTGTTCATGATATATCTGCCGAAAAAATGATACAAGTCCTCTGAAGCAGAGGACTGAAAAATTTTGTGAAATTAAATTCTATTTTTAGGAATAGAAGCTGCTCACTTCTAACATTTTTTTTCCTTCAAGTTCTTTGTCCTACTACTTATCACTATAGTACTACAACATTGTGAAGCTAAACATTATTTTATCCACATTTTAATGATAACAGACCTCATTTGTTTCACTGCCTTTCCAAATGCTGCAGTAAAGTTTCCTTATTCTGTATTAGTTTTCGATGCTTCTTTCCTTTATTACTGGAATAGTTTCCCTTTCCTCAAACATAAATATGACTCCTATTTCAAATCCCTCAAGTTTACTTTTTTTCCTTCTTTGAAACTATTAATTTTTATCTTTTTCAAAAATTGTACATCTGTTTTGAAATGCTTTTTCTGACTGAGTGGTACACAAGAAATTTTTGGGTAAGTTTGTCTTCTGTGTAGGACAAAGCTCAGTCTATCTATTGCCAGAAAGGAAACAATAGAAAGTAAAGTCTGCTTTTGTACTAGTATGGCAACATCTACATGTGTAATCCTGAAAGATAAGAAATTTATTTTGAAAGAGAATGGGCTACTACTTCTATAGAATTTTAATGTATTTAAGAAGTCTACACAGGAAAGAAGGAATAGCCTAGCCTGAAAGTAAATTCCTAGTATCTTGATGAAATATCTCACAGGAGCATTAGTATTTTCTCGGCTGCAAAGTAATGGGTATGTAGTTCAGGTAGTTAAAATCTGAAAAAAGATTTTTGGGGTTCTGATTAAGGTTTAAACAATCTAGATTCTATGTTGGCTCCTCTATGGAGTCCAAATGTCATACTGGGCAAGTTGCCTAATGTCTTCAAACTAATTTTTCTTTCTCTAAAATGAGAATAACATTAATTTTCTCCCACCAAAACATTCATCTTGTCTACTTTAGTGTCCACATAATTAAGTCACTGTGGCAACTCACAGAACCACAAGTTCATCACGCACCTCATTTACTCCTGGTCTAGGTTTTAAACTATGAAGTCTGCTACTATATTTGCATATATAACTAGCATAACAAGACATAGAAATCATCTGAAGGATCTGAGAGTTGCAGGCAGACAACACTCCAGAAAACTGGGAGTCCAGGGATTAAAGAGATCTTAACCTTTAAACAAACATTTTCCTTGTGTAGGGGAATGAAGTACTTTAAATTGAAAAATAATGTTGCTATAATCCCTTTAAATAAATGGCAAAACCCTCCCCATCACAATGGCATGTTTTTCTCCCTTTCTCTCATTTAACAATTCTTATCTATGTTTTTCAGATTAACTTTTTATTTAACATCCAGTAATGAGCCCAAAATATGAAAAGCAAACAGCATTCAAACAGATTTTCCCAGTGCCAATGCTTTAAATGTTACAGGCATAACCAAGCAGCTGACTCTTTGTAAGCATGCAGTGTTACTGTTCAAATGTCCTTTATGCTGTGCAATAAAAGCACCAGACTTTGCATAAAGAAAGAGTCTGCAGGTTCAGGTTCAGCACTAACTCTGGCTACCAGATTTTAATGAGAGATGACAAAAGTAAAGCCAAAATTTTGAAGAAGAACACATTATAACAAAAAGGTTTTTTTAGTAAATAAAAACACAGCAGAAGTTCTTCAGTACATTCAGTAAAATGAAAGCTAAAAGTATTACAATAAAGTAATGCTGGATGTTATTATTCTGGCCAACAAAGTTCATTACGGACATTATTTCTGTTAGTGTACAGACAGTTAAAAAAAAAGAAAGGGAAAAGAACTATTTGCTACATGCCTTACTAGTTGCAGATTAAAGCAAACTCCAACAGCAAATAATATAAAGCTATAAACAAGAACAGGCCTGTAGAAAATGACAAGGCAAAAAGGTGGCCAAGGACCAGAGACCAAGACTACTTCACTGTTTTCATGCAGTTTCAACTGTACTTATTTTCTGCATTCCCAATGAAATGAAACATTTGTGGAAGACCTAGGAATTGTAGCTTTCACCCGGAGAACAGAAGTGAAATACTCAAACACTCAAGCACAAGCAACATGTTCAGGAAAAAGAATGTAATCTGACACGCTACAAAGTATCGTCAAATTTTCAATCACCAAATGGTGAAGGGGCTTGAAATATCCAGTTTAGAAAATACATGCATGTTTTTCATCTATGTTCTCTGAAACATTTGTAACAGCTGTCCTTCAAAGCAAACAGAACTCATGGCACATCTTCCTAAACAAACCAAACAGATGGAGCAATTTGTTTACTTTGCAATGAGTGTCTGCTCCAGACATACAACAGTAGGAAGAACATACTCTGAATGTGTAGGTCACAGGTAAAGAGAAAAGCAATCCCAAAACCACAATGCAGCCAAAGGAGAGTCTTTCAAAAAACTTTGAAGAAAAATTTCCCCACTGCCAAGAAAAGAGTAGGTGGCAGGCAGTGTGCATTAGCCAAGACAACCCAACACAAAAAACACAAAGCCTGAATTATCATCTTTGCAACAGAGCAGAGAGGGGTGCTTTTAGCAGATGGCAATTAAGGATTTGGCAGGCATCTGGAGGAAAGGAAAGGGTGTGAGTCAAAGATAACGGTAGTATCACAAGTCCAGATAACAGAGAAGATAAAGACACAATGAGAAATGCACAACAGAAAAATAATGAATTCAGAACATGCACTAATACCAACAGAAGAAACAAGCAGAAAAGCAGAGAGCTGTGAAAGAACACATTTGGAACAGAGAGTCATCTCAGCAACGCTCAAATATTGGGTAGAGGCAGTAACACACATGCAAAAGCGGATGATTAACTTTTTGGTTAGGGAGAAACAGAAATAAAGGAAGTTAATGAATGAACTATAAAAGATTTTGAAAGAAAGCAGAGAGGAAGGCTTGGAAGTTAAGATACAGTGAGAAATGGTGACAAGAGACTTGGACAAGGGTGTTTCAGGCTTAGGGACTAACAAGCGGAAGAGAAAAACTTATCAGTTTAACAGAACACCCTTACTTTCTTAAATGAAACAGGAGTTAATCTACTAAGTGTGAACAGCTTGCCTTGTCCTAGTTAATTATTTAACCTTCGCTTCTTGTTGAGGGTGAAGTACTAAAAGCATTACAGGTGCTTCATAATTACTACCAGTTAATAGAAGAAAGGGACGTGATGAAATACACATTTAGAATTCAGTCTAATTTTATGTGTGTGTTTAATTTGCCCTTTGCATTTCCTTTTGGTAAATAGAAATATTTTGCTGCTACAGCACACTGCAATACTAAATGATAATTGAAGAGTTCAGCATGGAGCATCTTTTACAGTCTCTCCTTCATGCTATTAAGGAGAGATCTTGGAGCTTGCTTTGTTTTCTCGTGATTGACATTACAGACATGCAAGTGGCAGACAAAATTAAACAGTTTAAGATGAAAATGTTCACACTGGTAGGTCATGGGGAGCACAGAAACTTACCAGTTGCTAGAAAGTTCACTCTGGAACAAAAGCTCAAATGAATTGCAGTGTGTCAAGCCAAACAAAAGAAAGTACAAAACTAACAGAAAACTCCCTTTTGCCTCAGTGAGCCCCTAGACCAACTCAATATTGTCTCTGCCAAAAAAAGCACGCAGTGCTGCACACTCTCACGACTCAACTGCAAATCTTGCTTTGTTTAACATCTCAACTTCTCAGGTCAAGTGATTTAGATAAAAAACTACATGTAAGTGTTCGTGTGAAGACAACATTTAGTCACAGAACTGCAAAGAAAAAAACCAATGTATTTGAGTAGGCATTAACTAAAACCTAGGAACTAACAAAATAATCCCCATAATATTTTCAAGAGATTGTTTTCTGCTGATCTCACTGTATGTTAGAATAAGCCTTATGATTTTTGAATGCTCAAAGACAGTGTTACTGGGAATTTCTGCAACCACCATGACCTGCCCTGTTATTAATTAACCTACTGAAAATTGTATCTTACTAAAATTCCAAATAAACGTTACTCTTAGTACTTTCCCTTAGTAACCTTTGGAAATTCCATGAGGAGACACCACATTTCTCCTCCCTTCTGCAATAACTGGAGCTTCTGCAGGTTCACAACCAGAGGACAGCAGTTCTTCTTGCTCCCAGCTGAGAAACAAGATAGCAGAAAGCAGCAAGAGAAATTGAAGACTAAATAAAAATTAATCACACTGTGTACTGTTCAGTCATTACACCTTTCATAATGTTATTTCCCAAGTATAAATTGCTAAGGGTTCAACACATATGAAAAGCGGCTAACAGGAATTTAAATGTTAAAATGTGATCTACTTCATACAAGAAGAGTTTAGATGAACTAGATCAGTATTCCTAAGCACATTCAAAGCACGAATGACTCAATATTAATATGTTATCACTGAAAAGAAGAGTGTATGTGTCATTAAACAAAGCAGGTGGGAGCACTCTGGATTAATCTCATTCATTACCAACTATTTTGTGACTTTAAATCTCTTCACATTTTGAAAATAAACTTACTGATATTGTTATTTTCATCTTTCAGGTTTTGCCTCATTTTCCTAATGGTTAAATTTAAAGCAATATTTGCTTTTAAATTGCAAAACCAGTACCTGGTAACTGAACTGCTGCAGCAAAATCAACTGTTTTGTTCCCTTGAGTTCCTGTCCTCTTTGACTACTGACCAAATTCAAAACTGATTAACAAGAAATTAGTTTATCTTTGCTATGTTAAAATTAGCCTAATCCAGTAATGCATTTTATTGTTGAAATAATGCTACTTAGATTTTCAAGGATCTTTATGTTAGAGGCATAGAGCCACTAAACACAGTCATTCAGAAATATAAAAATTGGACATCAATTAGGAACACATACGCACACAAAAGGTCTACTTGTATAAAACCATAACATTTTACCAAAAAAAAAAAAAAAATAAAAAAAAATCAATAATTCAGTGTTTGTTCTTTAAAAAACACCAGTAATACCCACTGCAGTCAGAGGAAGTTACTTGTGTCCTGCAGTGAGATAGCTACAATATCAAAAGTAGAACATCTGGAAGACAAAATGCAGTAAAAAAATAAATGCAATATTATATTCAAATACTTAATCAACTCTCCAAAGTGCTCCTTGCTCATCTGAAACAAAATATGTGCTAAAGTCTGATTTCCCTTGGCTTCCCAAAAATCAAGCCACGCACTGAACCTACTCAGTATTCCCAGCTTCACCCCTGCAAGAGCAAGTGCTATGTGGACTGAAGTGGTGCAGAGAAAGAATAGCTGTAAACAACAGGAAATATTCAGATATCGAGCTGCTTTGTGTCCTTTTAATTTGCCATTTAACCTACATTTTATGTACCTTATTCTCATCACCTGTATATCTTCTGTATACTTTTCACATTGTGGATGTTGAACTTCTAAGTGAATAGAGACCTTCAAGAACAGAGGGTCTGAGTTGGGTTTTGTCCCCTATAGATCAAAAAGCCAACACTATCAGGTCAAACTTATCACTGAAATTGAACTTACGGAACTCTGGGGTGTATTCTACCTCAGTTTTAGAAATGCCTTAGGCAAAATACTTAAAGAAATAACAAAGAACTCCCTCCATGCAACTGCTCTGAGAACTATTATCCACTTCTGTTCATCTACAGAAAGCATAGTCCTTGTTTGGATTATGTTTTTACTATTAACTATTTGGTCGTTAACAAAGAGGCAGGAAAACACAGCACCTCTAACAGAAAATTCATAAGTAGCAGAGTTCATAGAAAAACAATGTAATATAATCTCGGAAGCCTTTGAGGGATTTAGCAGATCAGAAATGTAGTTGTAAGTTTTGTAGCTTAAAATTTATTTGCTATAGCAAGCCAAAAAAAGAAAAGTATGGAACACAGCATTCTTATTTCATACTGATTCTCTAAACTCATCTTTTATTACATACAACAAAGCAGGACAACACAAAGGGCCATTAAATTGTACATATGCAAACAACATCTGAAGCCTAATTTTTCCCTGCAGTTTGAATAAGCCATCAAATTACTCTCTTGGTCTGAACAGACAGGCAAACACGTTCACTAGCTCTGGTTTACTCATAAAATAGCACCTTACAGCTAATTGATGTGATAGCTATCAATCAGTACATATGATTGCTGCCACAGGTATGCCTACACGCCACTGATATAATGGGTATCTTGTCAAGCACAATATAATAGAATTTATATAGAAAGGGTTCTGCAAAAACTAAAGACCTGTACAAATTATCTTATTCTTCCAAAACTCTTGAGATGTCTTTTAGAGTCATTTAATCTGTATTTGCAAATTTTCCCATTTAATCCCATGAAAAAAAAAAAAAAGGTAATTCTGTAAGTACCACAGGGTCACTACACAGGGAATATTTTTGTGCTTTGATACTTAAAAAACAAATGAACAAAACCTAAAAAACCCCCACCCACCAAACTCCCCCAAAAAATCAAAAAACCACCACCACCACCTAACACAATGCTCCATGCTCTGTTATTTGTGCTTTTCATAGGCAAAACCTCCCCTGGAGGGATCCAAGTTACCATAAGACCTAGTTTTCCACCACCCATTATCTGAAATTGTCAGAAGACCAAAGGCTGAAATCCTCCTCTGGACTCTTCCTCAGCTGACTGAGAGGTTTATCGGTGGTATCACTGGAATGAAGATTTCATCATAAATCCTGTGTGACTTTAGGGCGTGTAGATTAATGAAGGCACATCATACTACCTGCAAAAAGCCTTTACAAGGAACAGCTGAATTCTCTTAGAGACTCTAGACAGATGGCAGGATCGTACTATCACTAAATCAGCTTAGTCAAATACATTATTAGTTCTCCAGTCCAATATTTGCTGCGTATTCCTAATTAAATTGCTGAATGAAAATGGCAATGTGCCAAGCTTATAGCAAGTAAACACTAGAAATCCATTTTTTTCCAAGATCGATCTCCTCCTGATGTGCTAGAAAACAAAGCTTCTCTTGAAAAAGCAGCTCATTATAAAACACTATAGATCAAAACATAAATTCTACTTTTTTGTGTGTTCACTATTTAATCAAATGTCTGTTAAGCTGCTTCTTTGTGACTATGAAGTATTTCAGGAAAACCAGGAGGTCAGACTGACTGCCACAGAATCCCCACATACATAGCATAATGGTCTTTCAGGTATCTAAAACAGCAAGTCCCTTCTCGGCTGGACGCGCAGCTTCTCTGAGAGATAATTCCATCATCAAGGGATAAGTGCTTCACTCATCAGAACTGCCACATAATGGTCAAGCACAAATTAATGCTTGCAAGAAAAGATGGATGATTCTACTTCAGTTTCTAGAAGGCAATTCCAAGTGCTTGCTAATTTTCCCCTTAAAAGCACAGGGAATCAAAAGCATTCATAAAATCACCAAATTTGTAATCAAGCATTCACAGAGAAATTTATTTCTTCAGTACATAATCAAAATTTATTTTGATTGAAGTCACACTCAGTCATATTTTTCTAGGATAAATGATTCTCAAACATTTTTGCCTGTTCTCTGTTCAGTGCCATTTCTTCTCCCTTGTCACCCTAAGGTTAATGCTCAGGAAGGAGAACAAAGTGATTATTACTGTGCATGACAAGGATTGTTTGCTGCAGCAATTACTCCTCAATCAGAATGTTACTTTTGTTTACACTCAACATGGATAAAAATATGAACCCTAGATATTAGCATATGCTAAATACACATTTTACACTGCTTGAATCATGAGCAGGTAACACACTTTAATATAGGTGTGGCATTATGACACCTCTTTTGAAATTCTAACATTCTGTGTTATTAAATACATGTTCTTATTTTCATCTGCATGAGAGAAGTGGTTGATTTTATTCATATCAATACACTGAACTTACAGGTATATTCTCATTTGTATCAAAGCAAACACTGTATTCTTATAACATATATATTTATTTCCCTGAATGATTATCTGAAATACAGTCAATGTTTCAAGTTTCCAATGAAAAGGTTAAAAGAATTATCTCCGCAGACAAGTACCATAATTTTTACTGTATGCTGAGATTTTTAATCTGATAGCTCATGAATAGAATTTGCATATAGAGCAGACAAATTCTCCCTAAAACACTTCTACAAAGTGGTTTGACATGAACTGAATGGTGTTGAACAATTTATG
The DNA here is from genome assembly GCF_003945725.1 of Corapipo altera. NCBI lineage: Eukaryota > Metazoa > Chordata > Aves > Passeriformes > Pipridae > Corapipo > Corapipo altera. The sequence goes on from NW_020884903.1 coordinate 4,207,437, forward strand.
CACCATTGTTTGGGACAGGCTCTTTAACTCCTTTTCGACTCCTTAACAAATGTGAGAGGCTGCTAATCTTTATATTAGCGTACGTTCTGGTTAACTGCATTAATCATACACAACAGACCTGTGCTCAGTTAGGTGGGTCTTTTCAAATACGGGCAATTAAACCCTCCTACATATGAATCACTTTGCATTCACAGAATACTTCCTATATGAGCACTAAATATTTACAAACGAGGCTGGCATATTTTATATAATCTTCACCACCTCGGCTGAGATGACTAAGGAGAGCTATCATTATGTACATAACAGAGTTACAGGCAGGTGCAGATTACATAGGGTCACCTTATTCCCTATTCCCATCTTTCCATTATGGCTATGGTAGCTGGACTCTGAACTTGACACACCACTCACATTGCTAGCTTGAAATAAAAGGTATGTCAGTTCAGGATAGTTTACAGGATGTTTTGCAAAAAAGTTATGGTTGTTATTAGCTAAGATTTTATGAAGTTTCCCACATATTCTATATGTTCAATTAGGTCATACTCTCTCACATAGGAATCACAAAAGTGAGATGAGCTGTCTCTGCTGAACTCCTGGTTCTGAAAAACACAAACATCATCAACTTCAAGTCTAATGCTGCAACCCCAAAGGAATTTTGGAAAGGAAAAAGCCACTGACTCCTTCACAGACTCCTTCAAAATGACAGAGATAAAGAGAAGAGTCAATATGCTAATGGTCACAGTTTCTTATTAGAGACATTTTAAAAGGAAGCCTCTGTCTCATGGGAAATTCTAATCTGATTTTCTTTTCAACTATCAACAAAAAATATTTTTGAAATATCAAAATTAAAGAACTCTTTTCCCATGGAAGATGAAGTATAACATATCCAACTGACTCTTACTAGACATTTTCATTTGAAGCAAAAGCACTTTTACTTTCCCAAAATGAAGTATTTTATGTTTTGCTAAAAATATTTTAACAGGGATTTATTATCTGCATTTTTAGTGTTAGGGCCTTTCATTACCTTCCCTTTAAAAGACACAAAGCAAAATTGTAATGATATTTAGTATGCAAAGCAGATGACACAATAGATTATAATTTGAAAATAAGGCATTAGATTTGTGAAGTAAGATTTTACAAATGCTGAAACAAAATCAGGATGCATTTCCTTAAACTGAACCACAGAAAGAAATAAAACGCACCTACTTCCAATTTCTGTACTTGCATGTGTTAAGAATTACTCCTTACACCATATCCTGCAGAAAGTATGTTTTTTGATTTATTATTATTAATAATACTTCCAAAAACCTGGATGGCATTAGCACTTTACCATTTGTAGTTGCATTAGCTGGCCTTTCATTTTGTCTTTAAAGCAGCCATTATCATGCACAGTTTATCTCTGTATAAACCACTGGGTAACAGCAGTTTGTCACCTTTGTATATATTATTGATGAGAAAGCAGACAACCCACCAATTAAGATGCTTCCCTTGTCCCATCTCCAGGCTCAGCCTGAGGTACTGATGGAACAGTTGAAGTAAAAACTCAGTTTTACATTTCAAAGAAAGTTCAAAGGCAGTGAGAAAAGGCTACCCTGCAAAGGACACAGAAATTGTATTTATTGCTGGAAAAGTTTATTTAAGGAGTAGACTGTATTATTTATTCTGTATGATAATAAAAATTATACTGTGACTCCACATCTTGTTAAACTAGACATTCGACTTAGTTTTTCTTTCAGTCTTGTATTAAATCTATGACTCTGACAAATGATAGTTTGAACATTCTCTTCCAACATAAGTCACAGCTTAGTATCAAAGATACAGTTAAATAATAGCCAAGATATAAATGAAGCAGATTTAAATGGATTTGTGTTTCTACTGCTACCCCAGCAAGACATACAACAATGTATCTTGTGCCCCAAAACATTGCCAAGTGATCAATTAAAGAAAATATTAAAAGTATCTGAAATCAGGATGTCTTTAGATGGACAAACAACCCTGAGATAACTTGTATTCTCTGCTTCCATCCAAATTCTCAGGTTGTCAGTAATCACTTGGTGATTAAGTAATACTTTTATTAAGTATTACTTAATAAACACTAAGTATTTATTCCATGGTCTATTAGTCCTTTCTAAAGTAAGTAAAACCGGAGAATTTATCCAACAGAAGTTACCTAAATGAAATATTCTGCTAAAAAAATATATATTTTTTAAAGAAATTAGTATCAAATGAAATTACATTGGCTGCATAGCATATCTCTCATCTTGTTTTTGAAAAACCACACAGCCTTTCTTTCCTCTGTTCCTGAACATAAGACTAAAGATCCCATGTTAAGACACATTTATGCAGCTGTCAACAAAAGTCATCAATGCAATACACAGTACAACTTTGCAATGGTAACTACACAGGATAAGTGCACCACATCTACTCTGTAAGTCAATGGAAAAGAGTTGAGCTAGATCATCACTAGTAGACAATACAAAATATTTTTCTTACCTCCATTTCTGTGCAGTGTAAGTGGCCTGATTTACCTGTAACAGAAAAAAAGGTTTTCAGATTAAGTAAAAGATTATGAAAAAAAATAGAACTAAAAACTGGAGTCTTTTTTTCTTTTTTTGAGTAATTGCCACATATTCCTTGTCTTACTTGAGTCATACATTTCAATAATGTTATTATTATGAATGCATCACAGAATTAACAAGAAGGCCCTACCCTTTTTATTTGGATCCTTCACAATACTCCTTTTTAAAAATATGTGTGTTTAATGTCTTGGTTCATTATTTAAATTGTATGACTGATGCTTGGCCACGGAGGGAACATGAAAACACACTGGCTTAAATTAAGCAGTAGCAAATAGTTATTTCAAGAGAAAAAACAACGTTAATTCATAAACCAGGGAAAAGCCACTGTTTCATCTAATACTTCTGGGATATCAAAGAGTTCAACAACATCATAAAGTTCAAGCAAATTAAAGTTGAAGCATTACTGTACTATTTTTATAAGTCCCTCTTGACAAGTTTTGCATTTCCTCAGCATTCAGGAGCATCACTTTGGAATTTGTATAATATAGAGAAATTAAGTTTCTGAACTGTTTCATCAAATTGAAATCTCAATTTTCCCAAATACAAAACAGTTTCATACAAAAGTGGCTTGACAGCTTACAAAAAGAAGACTGAAATTTCACAGCATATTAGGAAACTATCATGTCACTAAAAGCAGCAAGTTTATAATTTTGTATTAATAATACTTATCAAAGTACAGTGAAGTAATTCTGACAGGATGATTTTCTGCTGGAAAAATTACATTCAAGAAAGTTAAGTATTCCACAGAAATCTATCCATTTGAAAGGGGACCTACACAAAACCTTAATTTCAAAACATACAGACAGTTGAATTTTACTCTTTTTGTCTCAGCTTTTCGGCTGCATTGCACTAACACTGCTAGTTCAAAATCTGTGACTTTGGGCCTGATGGCACAGACCCCAGGAAATGTGTGGCACAGTCCTGAGTCCTCACGTGCTCAAAAACCAGAACAGGACGCATTCGCTTGACTGCGTGCACTCTGAGAGTGTATGTTCCACGGGATGGCTGCCAAGGATTTACAGCAATAGTTAGGAAAAGTCTGCAGTTTGTAGCCATAACTGGAAAGACTGTTTTATCAGACTGGCTGATGAGCCCAAGGAAGCTCAACCAACTGGTTAGCACAATGTTTGCACAGAGGAGTGATCATACTGACTCCATGTTACACGAGAACAACATGCAAAACACTCGGCACTGAGGGAGAGTCACCTGCATAGACAAAAAGCTTAATTTTTCATACTGAACTGGTCACCTTCCCTTCAAAACTAAAGGTTAAACACATCTTGAATGAATAGGGAACATCCACCTAACAGAGTGAAAGTTATTTACCTTCCTTTTGAACTGTTGCCAATGTAAGCTGAATGCTTAATTCTGGTGTCTGACTTCAAAACAAAAAGCAGAAGAGTGACTTAAAAAGGCGGCTTTTGCATCACACATTATCTTTTCAAAAGGACTGGTGTCTCTGGTTGATTCACTTTGAGATTCACATAAAATGTTTTTTTCTGTTTAAAATGGTAACATTAATGTGATTGTTATAAAATATAAATGGGAGAAAATTACTGAGAATGTTTTTTAACTACTCCTAGGATTATTAGCAGATTTACTAGTATTAGGGACTATTTTTGTGAAACTCCAATTACAGATGACCAAAACAATGTGTCTCCATTATAGAAGATGATATAAGACTAATTCACAGAAATGTAGTCAAGATAGGAAAAAAAAATAGCACATGTTGCCTTTTTTGGATAAAGGTGTTCCTTATTTCATATATGCTACTTTCAAAATTTGCTACTGCTTTCAGAGCAAATCATGACTCATTTTTTTGTTTTATTATAAAAATATAGGGAACACTAAACTTAATTATTTATTCCTGTTTATTCCATTTTAAAAAACATGATTGCATGTGCTGTAGCAGGAAGGGGAAATAACAAGTAGTTTAAGCCTGACACCAGCTCAAATGCACCGCAGACAGTATTCTAGACAGGTGCAAACTACTAAGTGACTTACAACATTATAATATATGCTGTGTTATGGTAATTATTAACTATACCATTCCATATGCCTCTGTACAGCCTGAGTCCAGCTATACACTTAGCAGATTTCCCCAAGGTGTTTGCAGTGACTTGTGGACACCCTCCACCAGGCATTTACTACATTTCAGAAGAGATCATTAACAATACTGTTAATGCACTTACATACATCAATCAAGATTGAAATGAATTAGTTTTTATATGGCCCCTACAAACCAATTTACTTAAACTGGCTTTATTTATACTGGCTGGGGTAGAAATTTCTTCCCTCTTCAGCTGACATGACTGAAAAAGCAGAAACTCATAAATGTAGCCTAAGAGTCACACTTTCTTCATTTGCACTGCAAGAAGAAAAATCCCTATAAGAAGTCATAGAATAGTCTCTGTCTGCAAGCACTGTTAAGTGCTTCTCTGATAAACAGGTGAAGTCTTGAAAAATTATTTCAGGTGCTGCTTCTTAAGATAAATGCAGACTTCTCCAGACTTCAGAACCATTCAACTAGATATTCATCTGTGTAGCTTCTCCACCACTCTTACTGGCAAAAAAACATTCAACAATAATCTTCCGTGACAGCTTTCAAATAGCACCTAATACATTCATTACTAGTAAACAGCATAATTCTAACTGTCAACTTCAGTTTATAAACAAACTACAGTTTGGAAGATTATATGGTTTTTCAACCTCAGCTTGTTGAAATGCAAAAAGTGAAGTTTTTGCAAGAAGAAAAGGGACTTACATTGGAGGTTTCCTGTATGTCTGAAACCAGTCTTCAGAGAGACACATTTGCCATGGGAAAAAAAAAAAAAAAAAAAAGAAAAGGAAAAGAAATCCCAAACCTTCACAAGCACTTTTTGTTCTTAATAATTTCTATTTGAAAATTATTCTTATATCAAACTCTCAACAAAAGGAGTCATGACAAACTTTCCTCAAGCACTAGGGAACACTGTCTCACCCCTTAGGGCAGGAGCTTCCTGTACTGTTGCCACTGGTAAGAAACACACATTTAAGACTGAGTTTTGAAAGAGAAATAGATAATTCAGTACGTTAAAATGGATTGACACAGAATATTTGTAGGAAAGCATGTGGGATGTGCAAAACCATTTGCAATCCCATCTGAAGAAAAATTACGGTACAAAGTTGACGTTAGTGATGTGACACCACATTCATATGGCTGCTGTTTCAGCTATAACCAGCTGCTCTAAGAGCCCTGGAGCTTAGAGCATCTCCCTAGCCTTCCTCTAGTGTCTCAGATTCCTCTGCTCAGATCCACAGGCATTTCCTTCAAGAGACCTTCTTGCAGAGTTGAAATTATAAGCACTGATTTTCTGGCAACAGTGTGGCTGATGTATGCACTGGTAACAAACCTGAAACTCATTTTCTGTTAAAGATTATAATTAAATGTCACAGCCCACTTCTGCAGGTTTGGAGTGAAATCAAGCTGCTGTTGCCACAACAGCAGAACCCAAGTGGCAGCAATGACATACACTGCCTGTATGTACTAGAGGACAGTGGTAAAGGTGGTCAAAAAAGGAACATAGGAGATAACCTATAGAAGGGAGCAAGGAAGAACATGAGTCACTAACTCAATCTCCTTAAATTGGACAGTCTTCAGTCACTCTCCTAACCTAACAATACGTTGAATTTGTATTTGCATTCTAGCTTTTATATCTTCAAGAGGCACTGTAGCTACAACAATAAGCTTTCCTCTGCCCTTAAGAGAACAAGGAACTCCTCTAGTGAAAAAAAGCAGTTCAGATTCACATTTCATCATCTGACTGCAGAAACTGGAGTTTTGGCAACTTTTGAGTTATCAAAAACTGGAGAGCTGGTAACTAATCTGAAACTGGTCAGATTAGTTACCAAATCTGACAAGTTCATCAATCCAAGAGTCAAGATGAGTACGAATAAAAGGAAAAGGAATGAAAGAAGAAAGCAAAGGTAACCATGCAACACAAGAAAAATAGATGAATACGCAAAGAACAGGATTCATAATCAAATGAAGGGAGAGGAAAATATTGATGTAGGAGGAGTGAGCCAGAATTCTGGCTAAGGACGATATTACAAGATAAACTGAGGAGGACAATGAAAACTTGCATGATAAACAGAAATAGAAAAAAAAAGTGACAAAGACAAATATAGGGAAAGTGTAGCTTATGAGTAAGACATCAGGATGCAGGGAAGAAGGTCAAGAAGAGTGAGAACATGAGTAAATGGAAGAAAGCAGACTGGATTAGGAGAGGTAATCAGAGACCCCTCAGAGCAGCAAGCACAGAACCCCATATTTTTAAGAATAACACTTTGAGGAACAACATAACCTTCCTTTAAACTGTAATTAGAAGGCAACGAGAAATGAGATGAGTTTTCAGAGCTTGTGGCTTTTTGGTTGTGACTCATGATTTCTGTATCAGCCTACAGCTGATGACTTAGTAATTACATGGCTCATTTTTCTGCTTGGGAGAGGAAAGAAAAAGAAACTCTAAAAATTGTAAGGGAATACAAAGAAAATTCTTAAAGAAGTTTCTAGACCAAAGGCAGTCAGGATTTTCCTTCCCTGTGTCAATCCTTTTTCATGCCTTCATTTTTCTTCATTCAACACTTCACTTAAGTTACTCCTCATTTTGTACAGTCAAAGGCAATCCTCTTATAAATTGCTAAGAGGTCTTATGTGTTAATACCCTGTTAAATTTTGTAATAAAAATATTTTTTAAATTGCAAATTAACAAATCCATGGTACCTTAGTGCTACCTTCTAATATATAATTAAATAGTGACTCTTTGTCTTGTCTCATTTCTACTCTGCACAAGCCTGTGCTCACCATACAATTTTTCTGTGTTCCACTGCTCACCTTCTTTAGCAAACCTCTAAGCTTCCCTATGGATCACACCAATTTTTGTTACTCTAAGAAAATACTGTGGTAGATCCACATCTCTCTGAGTGCTGCTGAGCTCCATTTGTAGTTGCCAGTCTCTTCTGTAGATGTGTAAATACAGATATTACATTCACTTTCCTCTGACCTGTCCAGATGTCAACCCTTCACAAAAAGTGTGAATTTGCAGAATTCATGTGTCTCAATTTTTATTTTTATTTTTTTAAATTTCTGTTACTCTAATCATACTCTAATTTTTCCTGGAGCTACCCAACTGCCTGCTCATCCAATAAGTAAGTGTGCTCCTGGCAGAATTCTGACTTCATTGAAGTCACCAGCAGTTTCTCCCATCATGTTTGACAGATCTGGAGTTTCAAGCAAGTTACAGCTTTTCTAAATTGATAATACAGCACTGCTGGACCTGTTAAGAATTTTCACCAGTTGTTAATAAACTTTCTCAAGTATATGAAAAAGGAGTTCTCTTAATTCTTCTCTACCTTGGCAATGTCTTTGCAGTCTTGTATTTACACTGTACAAAGTGACTCATCTCCTTTTGTTCCTCTTAAAGTGCACAGTAATAAAATTCAGTAACACAGTCATAGTTGCACATGTCACACAAGCTACCTTAAGGTTTTATCAGGAAAGGTACAATATTCCCTTTGTTTCCTTACCAGATCCAATGCTGTAATGTGATAAATTAATTCAGACACAAAGAGTAAACACTCCTCAGTTTCCTTTTAACAAATATTAAGAAAAAGCTTCCCCAATTCTATAAAGATATGTTCATTGCCAACATGGAACCAGGATATTATGTGCCTTTAATCCTCTTGTCACCTGCAACATACCTACTGCACACTTGGCAAACACGCTCATGCTTAGGTAAGGCTCATTCTCAACACTGCTGCCATGCAGGTCATTTGCACTGCCTGTCACTCTGATCACGTCTTGCTCTCTGAATCGTCCTGTTCAAGGCACTTTCTCTTTCTCTCTCTCTCTCTCTCTCTCTCTCTCTCTCTCTCTGTCACATCAAACACTGCTACCGTCTTCATTTTCAAAGTTCTTCTTGCGTGACCCCCAGTCCTACCCATCACTTCTCACCAGGTACTGTGGGGTACACCGTCACCTCCAGCCAGCCCTGAAGTTGGACACCATCACCCATGGTTTTTGCCAAAAAAACCCCCATCTTTGTTCTTTCTCCAGTGATGCCACCCAGGGACATGATAACTCTCTGCAACATCATGGCAGATGTTTCATTTTTTACTCCACTGTTAACAGACAACTAAAATTCCATTTTCCTTTCTGCAGCAACATTTTTACTGCATTAGCCAGGAAAGCCTCTGTTAAAGCACAAATGCGTTATCTTACTTAAAGTCATTATTAATATCAGGAGCCCATAATTCCTGAAAGTTTTTCTTTCAAAGTTCTTATTTTTTCCTTAGGAAAAAGTGCAGTTTTCAGACAACACCAAATCAGACTTCATTTCTTCACTGCCTACTTACCATCTTCAACATTTCTCCATACAAATATAGGTATTTGTATGGAGAAGTGGTCACATACCACTGTTGGAAATTTCCTTCCATTTCTTTTGTGCGGGAATTTGAAATACGCACCTTTTTTTAGTCAAATACATTGTTTTGTTATGCCGAGGTCTCTCCTTCGCTTATTTTGTCCTCCTCCACCAGAGCTGCCTACAATAGGACCTTCAGCACCTGTGATATTCACAGAGAGCCCATGTAACCCCTGGTGCACGGGATGCATCAGCATAAGCCATGACTGGAAGCCTTCCAGTTCACACTTATGTACTGGGAACCACTATGATGACAGAAAGTCTGGCATAAATGAGGCCTAAGCTTTCTTTTTTTGCAGATCAGTAGAGCAAGCAGAGATAAAAGCATCAACTCACCAAGGCTCCTCTGTGCTGTCTAGTACTATTTTCTTCCTACCTTGACTTACAACATTAACATACCTATATAGATATCTATCTTAAAACTCCTGGGGGATAAAGTGAGGCTCAATACATCAAGTCTTACTATTTTTTAAATACAGATATGTCTGAGTAGCATCGAACTAAATCCAAATTCAGAGTATAATTAAGTCAGCATTCTAGAGGTACTATTTACTCTAGCATTATTCATAGCAACACCTCTTTTGAAACTTAAACAGCAAGAAAAGCAACTCTCATCCATCATTTTTCAAAAGGGCCAGTAAAATTAGAAGGAAAGAGTCAGTACATTCATTTTCCTCTAAAAATCATGCCTATTTTTCCTCTTGCTCCACAAGCGACTGAGAGATGAAAATGTCTTGATACACACAAGCTGCATTTGTATTTATTCATCCTATATTTCTCCACACTGCCCTCCAATACTTGGGCACACAAGGGTGTAAGAATGACACAAAAGTCATTAAAACTGCCAAGACAACATAAACTATTCTTCTCCAGCATGTCTCACCCTGAGCCCTCCAAGTCGCATGAAAACCACCATGCAGTCAACTTTTCTGTGATCTTTTTGATTCAAAGCCAGAATACTCTATTCATTATGCCCTCCTGCTGAACATCCAGCAGATTGCCAAGAGAAAAATCTGCATCATACGTGCTTCCGATAGGATCAGCAGTAATTTCCCTCTGTGCTTTCTCTTCTAAGGCTGGAGGACAAGGCAAAAGAAGGGCCACCGACACTATCCACAGAGGTGCGATCTCAGGAGAGAGAGGGAAGGCCGAGGAGCACCACATTCATGTCAGCCCTCAACAGCCAATGGATGGAAGTCAGCCCAGCCTGGCATTCAAAATACCCGTCCTTGCCCCTTTCCGAGACCCTCATGGCTGTTCCTCCTGAGGAGCTTGGTGCAATCCCCAGAATCAGTGGCTGCCTTTGCTAAGTCAGGGATCTGGCACTAACAAAACACGTGGGGAAAACTCTCATTTTACCAAGCCTGCTTATGCCCAAAACTGTCCTGCAGGACACAGCTAGTGCTAGTGCACTGTAAAGCAAGAGCCCTTTACAGAAATAGCCTCCCGTGCCCTAAGGTATCCTAATGCCACTGAATACTGGGCATGAGGTCTGTTGCCAGCTCTTGTGTGGGTTTTCTATTCCTGTATCTATCATTTCATTATTGCTCCAAGTTTATAAAAGCGCGTTGTAAATGTGGTTCTGCAAGAGAGCTGAGGGAAGTCAAACCACATGTTTACCCCGAATGTTTTAGCTCATTCAGAAGTAATTTTTTATTGCATCTGGCACTTCACAAGATGCCACTCTTACCTCTTTTCGTATAAATTGCAAGTAACAAAGAGATGGCTAAAACACCCATTAGTTAAAATACATTCTACTCTATATGTCCAATTTCACTGTAGGTATTTCTAAGCAACCCAAGTTTCTGTGGAACTCAGATGTAACAGAGTTACCATGATCCATACTAAGATGACCACAATGAGCATTTCTTTGGGTTTTTTTGCACTTTCATGTTTCTTTCTTACTTTGGTTCCGGAAAAGCAATAAGGTTTGCACTGCTCTGTAAAAACATCACTTCATGTGCATCTCTAGAGCAAACTCTGTGACACAGCTGCGTTTGCTCCTGACTTCGCCCGAGCCCCACTGACAGGCGTGACTGATCACATCGCTCTCCACAATCCCAGACAAAGCCCGAATGTTCGCTACCCAAAGACACCATTCTTCGGGGACTCCTTTATTTGCCCACACAGGATTCTGTTGTTTACTAAAACAGAAACTAACAGCCAATATTTGTTCCTGTGAATTATCCAAACCTATGCACCAACCTACACAGCTATACATTTTTTATGTATCGCTAGAACAAAACAGCTTTACAACTCAGAGCTTTAACTCGAAGAACCCCTATTGCTCTAACAAACCTCCTGACACGGGCATTTAAATCTAAATTGTCTGAAATACAAAGGCAGAAAAACAATTAGCAGGAATCCTTTCTGATCCTCCTTTTGCCAGGGATTCAGGTAATATTAATGGTTACATCAAAATGATTAAAGAAGTAACATTTTCATCTTTAATATTTTTACTTCTTTTTAACCAAAACCTTGTTTTTTTAACAAGGTCACCAAATATTAATAGATCACACAGATAACACTGGAAAGATCTGAGAATCAGTCTCTGGTTGTGGTTAAGGACAGTGATTCAACTCCAACAGCGTTTTTCTGCCCCACTATCAGCGAAACTCATCTTTGTTTCCTATCTCAAGGACATTTTCTTCAATTTCTATATATTGTTACTTGGAATTTCAAGTATTGTGCACTAACTAGAAAACTGTTTCACAAGAAACTGTTTTGGAAAACTACCATCAGTTTCTACATAATCAGTACTTCTTTTTAAGAAAACTTCTAATTTATATCTCAGGAGTAAGATTAATGTGACCAGACAGCTTCAGGGCCTATGCTTCGCTGTACTGCTCCCCAAGACATAGCACCAGTGCAATGGTTCTTCCTAAGCTCTCACTGCTACAAAGCAGAATATAGAAGGCTAAGAATAAAAACCTGTTCAAGAAGCTCAAGATGAAATTGTCTCAGGAAGCTCATTAATCATCACCTCAGGAGAATGCAGTGAGCAATAAGGAAAACAACTGGAACATTTCAAAAGACACCAACCAGAAGCAGGCCTACTGTCAGCTCCTCAACATTCAGTACAGTGAATTACCAACATTCACTGTACCACTTATATGACAGTTTCCAGTGAAAATCTGCTACAGGTTTCACAAATCAAAGAACATACAAAATCCTCTGTGAAAGCTTGATGGGTGAGCCTATATTTCCATATTTCCATAGTCTCTTCAAAGTTTGGGAGATAAGGAAGGCCAGGAGCAGGGAGAGGACCCTAGAAGGACTACTGCCTCCTTTCAAATCCAGGCACCTACCAGCCTGCAGCTGATGGAAATGCGGGATCACTGAGTATGGTTTAGGGACATCTGGCAGAAAACTCCCCTCCTCCCCTTTTCCATTATATGCACCAGAGGAGGTACTCTCCCTGGGATAGCTCCCCTCTCTTGCTTTCCTGGGAGGTCTTAGCAGACTGGTTATCTTCATTTATGTTAGCCAATATACAACACAAAGCATACAATAATAAGGTTAAAAAAAAAAGACAGGAAAAAAAAGAGAGAAAAATAGACAGGGCTTGAAGATAAAAAAGGTCTCTTCCATCCAAAAATTTAAATGTGGTATCAACATACGCAGGCTAGCACATGTTAACTAAAACATTTTCAAACACTAATGCAGATGTGACATGTAGCTTTAGCATAAACTAAACATGCTGGATATCAGTGAGGGGCCTGAATTTTATATCTGGGTTTATCCAACACCCTCCTATAGGAGGTAAGAGGAAATAGAACAAGCCCGTCAATAGCAAGGAAAGAAAGCAAAAAAAGAAAGAAAGATATAGTAAACCAATATATTTCCTCCAGTTGGAAAGAGAAAGGAAGAAGTCTGATATCATCTCAAAAGACTGTTAGCAAAAGCACCACACAATAATGCAATACAGAACTCTTCAATGCACTTGTGACATGCAGATGTCTTGGTCAGGAAAGCATTTTCCTGGAATTTCTGGGTGTTGGTCTGGCGTTTAAGTAACATTACAAAGACTCATTTTTAAAAACAATTTTAAAAGCACACCAGATCACATTTAAATGGGAGTCATTATTAGACTCATTACAATTGTAGAACAAAATTATGTAGCTTCTTCCACCGCATATATTTTCATATTTGCATGTACCTCTAGCTCCAAACTGTATTACTGCAAATCTCAGCCAAAAGACTTTTCAGACAGGCATTGTATTAAAAGGCTTCATTAAATTGTAACACCAATTGTAATGCTGGGCATAATATACGTGTTCCAAATGCTGAGGGCTCCATTAATCCCATTTTGTGAATTTACCACTGCCTTCTGCTTCACTCAACTTTAAAATGCTGAAACCTCTGTCTCCTCCGAAAATTCTGTGACATTTAACGTGAACTAGGCTGTTACTGGGGAATATCACCATGTGTATGGTAACCGACCACATCCCTCTGCTGCCCGGCTTTAATTTCTTTTCAGAAATCAAGCTTTACTTCCAAGAAAAACTACTGCTTTCCGCATTCATAATCAGAAGCTTTGAAATGCTGAAAAAGACTTGCGCCCTCATTTTCCTTTCCAACGCAAGATACGCTTTCCTGGGTATTTTAACGAAACAGATGGTAGGTGCTAAGCCCCCGTACAGGGTTTTCTCACTTACTTAATGTCAGCACACATCTAAATCGATCTATTTCTATTAGGTGCCTTTTGATGCCAAGCTGTTTCCAGGAGACCCTGCGGGATGCAGGGCACGGCCGGAGGAGCCCCAGAAGCAGGCGCTCCCGGTGCGCGGATGACACGGGATTACGCGCCAGGAGAGACGACGCAATCACAAAACACCGAACCCGCATTCGCCTGCCCGTGCCCGCACGCAGGCGACCGCATCCGAGGCGGCGGGTTCTACCTTTCCACGCACGACACCCAGATCCTGCAGGGACAAGGACACACACACACACACACACACACAAACACCCACGCGCACACACGCAGCCCCCCCCCCCGCCGCCCCCGGCACGGCCGAGGAGCCGAGCGCTCGCCCACCGCGACCGTCCGGCGGGAAGGACCGTCCCCTCCCGGACAAAGGCTGATGGAGACGGGCGGCCGACCCCGGCTGGTGCCGCCGCTGTGCCCGGGGGCTGAGCGGGGCCGGCGGACCCCCAGCCTTACCTGCGGCGGGCGGGGGCGGCCGCTCGGGCTCGTCCTGCTCCAGGGTGACGGCGCCGTCCCGCCAGACGCGGAGGTGCGCGGCCGCCGCGCCCGGCCTGCCGGCGGGGGTCTCTCCGCGGCGGGCGCGGGCGCGCAGCGAGGCGCAGCACTGGTAACATACGGCCCACGCCTGCTCCTCGTTGATGGGCTGGTTGTAGAGCCGCAGGATCTCCTCCAGCGACAGCGCCTCCGGCTGCCCGCTGGACCCGCCGCCGCCGTCCTCCTCCTCGTCGGCGGCAGGGCGGGAGGCGCCGGGCTGGGGCTCCATGCCCTTGCGTCCGCCGCGGTGCTACTCGCTCAGTGACCGGCCCCGCCGCCGCGGCAGCGGCTGCTGCTTGCGCTGATGATGCTGCTGCTCGTGCTGCTGCCGCCCGGTCCCGCCGTGCTCATCCTCCCCGCCCCGCTAGTGCCACCAGGCCGCCGGACGGACAGCCCGGCCCGCGCGGCAGGCAGGCAGGCAGGCAGGCAGGCAGGAGGATGGATCCAGGAACCAGGCGGGAGGAAGGCAAGCAGCAGAATCAGCGCCCGGTCCGCCCGGCGCCGCCGCAGGGGGAGCGACAGCTCATAGCAACGCAATGGCGTCCCGTCCCCGCCCGCACCCGCCGCCGCCCGGCGCCGCAGCGCCCCCTGCCGGCCCCGGCCGCTACGGCGGGGAAGGACAAGGCGGGATTCACCTCAGGGCTGCCACGGGAAGCAGGGCTCGGATCTCCTGGCGAGACGTTGGGCTTCCTCCCCTGCCCGAGACACGGACAGCACTGTGGTGTTATCCCACAACCCTCGGGCCGCTCTTTCTGCGCCGGGTGTTGGTAACAACCCCCGCAGAAACGAACAACTCCCCCGCAACCCCAACTGTCAAACATTGACAGCAACCCACATCATCACGGACACGGGGAAACGTATCAGCCAGACCCTGCTTTCGCAGCAGGAGGGTGGACTCCTTTGAGTCCCAGGGTCTGCCCTCCCAACGTAAACACTTCCTCCGGGAAAGCTCCATTCTCGGCAGCAGCAAGGCTGGGAGGGTACACAGGGAGATTGGCAGCAGTTGAACCATCAGTCCGGAAAGGGAACAACAAGGGAATCGTCTTCCAAGCAGCTGGGAACTGACGTCCCTGCCCCTGAACACACCTGGGCACCAGAAGGGCACAGCCCTTCGTGCCAAGGTTCTCCCCAGGTAAACGAGGAGAAAAACAGACTAAATAACCTAACACTCACACCGAACACACAGTGGTTTTCTCTTTAGCATTTTACCCCTCAGATGTGAAAGGAAACTAAAATTGTCCCGTTCGCACCCGCTCCACACGAGACTGGAGAGTGTGACGGGACAGCGCGGAGCAGTGCCCCCTGTCGCACAGTCGGGATAGCGCCTGGCTCCAGCCAGTCAGCTGCTCTCCCATTTCACTTACCGCTCCTCTATCCCCTTTCACTTCCAAATGTTCTGAACGCCGCAGCTTTTTCCCCTCCTGCAGTGACATACACGTGTGTAAAATACAGCGCTGCATATAAGATACAACTAGTACTTAAATAACGCTGTTAAATTTAGCGATATTCACCACGTAATATGATCCAGCCTTTCGTGTTACATTGGATACAATGAAAAAAATCCTGTATGCTGTGTAACAGGCAAATGAATACATTTTGATCTTTCAGGTATAAAAAGAAAGATAACACAAAAACAGATTTGTAAAGTTAGCAGCAGGGCCAGTAAGTCATAATGTACTACTAAAACTCCAAGTTAAAACCCCAGTGCTACAGTATTTAACACTTCTTGAATAACAAAACAAAACAAAAACGGTGTCACGCTACCACACTGATGATTAAATGTCCATGCAAAATGCCAACATCCACTCCTGCTGTATGTGCTACAAGCTTCTCTAGAATTAGTTAATTCGTTTTGCTCCAGCACTAGCAGAAAGTAGAATGAAAGGAGGTGGTCATGGGCTATCACAGACACAGAATGGCTTCTACAGAAGAAACCAAACAGTTTCAGATCTTCCAGCCTCATGGTTGTCTCCTGGAGTCCACATGCTGAAAAATCTGAGAGGCACGATACAGAGATGTTCAGTAAGTCCAACTGCTCACCATTTCGCAAAGCATGAAGACTAAAAGATACTCAGCAAAATCATCATCCACAGGTTTAACACAGACAAAACCACAAATGGGTAATTAAGTTCAGATCTGAGTGTCAGAACTAGACAAAAACACGAATGGCTGCCAAGCAAAATGGCCTGGCTACAACTTCTATCTCAGAAACTTCCTAAGCTAACATCAGAAAAAAGGCACCACTTCATCTAACCCATCACAGCTACTCACATGTTCAGGTATCCAAGTCTTAATATATATTTTAAAAAATAAAACCATAAATTACTAAATTCATAGATTAACAAGATTACCTGTGTCTGACTGAACTGTTCTCAGAAGCTGAATGTACAAGTTACTGCTGTGTCCAACAGAAGTGCAAATAGATTTTTGTTGTAGAAAGGACATATGCTTAAATGTCAGTATTACTGGGTCTCAGTCACTCACAAAGTATACCACGGAGACTACAGGGAAAGGAGAGGTAGAATGGAGTTGCTTACTCTGCTGAGGTAAACCAGATTTATTTCTAAATGAACTCTCACACCAATTCCGAACTGCAAAAGAGAAGCCAGAATTTTATGCACACATTTTAGTAAACTGACCCACTTTCCTATAATTATGAAAAGTAACTTTTATTGCAAAGAATAATAAATTTTCTTTATAAATACAATCATTACTGTGTACACAATCCCCTTCAATACACACACTGTGGTATTCAAAATCAGTGGCATTTATATAAAATACAGTACTAGTTTTCAATTGCAAAACTTTATACCCACATGCATTATTTTGCAGATCTGAAAAGGTATGAATAATTTCGTGTTTTTTCAAAGGACAGAGCGGTATTTACAAGCAAACATGATCCAAACAGCACATGCAGATTCAGGGTATGTAAACACTCGTACACGAACTGCAAGTCGCACTTGGTCTCCCCTACAACAGATTATTTCTTCACAAAAAGGAGACCTGTATGACAAAAAAAAACAAGAGTAAGATATTATTAAAGCTTTCAATTACATAGTGCAATTTTTTTCCAATATGACTAACACTTAAGTAACAATGAGTGTCATGAGCCTATCATTACAAACAATAATATTATTCTATAGTGCAGGGGCTGTTGCCTTGGAGGAAAACAACACCACCACTGATCGTTTTTAACAAGTACCAAGAAATTAAATTAACTTCTCGTTCTGTAATTTAATCTACGAGAAGTCTATCATCAGTGAACTCACCAATGTAACCTAAAAGCTCTGTAGCCACTACATATACCATACAACTCTTCTTACAGCTCAAACCTAAGGAAATTAACTTTCTTTAAATTTCATTATTTAAAAAAAGTCTTTACATTTAAACTCACCGAAGACACGTAGCAAATGCTCTCCTGCCATTTCTGTGCACAAAATGGATAGGAAACCCTTTGAACGTGTGACCATCAGGTACTGCTCTTCTTATGGCATCTTGAAACTCTTCATTTCCTGCAGAAACACCTGTTGTGCGTTCAAGCTCATAGGCTGCTAATGCTGGTGACAACACGTAGGAGAGCTGGTCATCCCAAACAGTAGAAAGGCCAAGATCCTGTGAGGCAAGTCACAGAATGATGACAACTGTGCAGAAGGAACATTAGGATATGCCTAAGCTTGCCTACTGAGTAGATTCAAATAAATACAAGAATCTTTAATTGGTAGTTAACAGCAGTGAACCCATGAAGCAGTACGATTTGTAGACTGACTCACACACCAAGTGGAAGAATCAAACATGACCAACAAAGTATCATACATTTAGCAAGGAATGAAGTCAGACTACTAGACTAAAACTTCAGGCCAGCAGAGTTGAAGCTAGATGTTTCAGCTACAGTATCTCTGAATGAAATGTAAGAAGATATGCATAAATACACAGAAAAAATATGGAAAAGATCAAGTTCAATTCAACTCACATTTTTTTAATGTCTCTCATAGAAAACCCTTTCTGAAAAAACAGTGCACAACAGCTCCCCAAAACACAAAGGCATGTACATGCACCTTCTTCCTACCAGCCCACAAATGCCAAGAAGTAGAAAAATTTACCATCCATGTATGTATTCAACACCACGAGACTCAATACTCTGATAATTGCTTGCCACCCCAAAGGTTGAGCATTGTGTGGGGAGAAAAACAAAAACAATGCAAAAACCCCACTAAAAACAGACATAAGCTAACAGAGACTTAAAATACCAACACCCTCACATCCAGCACAGAAAAGAGTCATTTCTGGCACATCGCGCCTTGTAAAAGTCCTCGTAAAGGATGAAACTAACTTCCAGAAATATCTCCAATTTTGCAAAGCAATTAGAGTAAGCTGAAAGTCTGCTTTTATCAAGGGACCAAAAACATTTCTGCTGGATAGGCAAAGCCCACTAACAAACACATTAGATTTTCCCAGCGCTTTTACAGACCACTCAAAGGCAGTTTGCAGCCCACACGTGAGGCTACGAATCACCGCTGCAAATAATAAGTATGATGTCTAAGCCAGCTCAGTACAATCTTTCCGAACACTTCCTTCATTTATTTCACTTTTCACATACCACATTTCTGCAAAAGCTGACGGAAAACACATTGCAAAGACACGAGTATGTGAACTAAGAAATGGCTATCCACAACAAGTACACAGGTAACACGCGGACCTTTGTTACTGTGACAGATCAATGACAACCTTTCTTACCTTTCTGTGTTCAGACACCAGTATTCTCAGCTGCAATTCTATCTCGTTGCTTGCTACTGCAGCATCTATCGCAGAAGCACACAGAGGAGGAAAAGGGGGAACTGAAGATGTTGCTCCAGGAGGGCATACGGATTTTATGGCTTCTCCACTCATGGGTTTCCATTTAGATTCATCGTGCAGGTCAAACACACAGACGTCCACGGCGTCAGAGGGCTGACAATTCCCAAAGAAATTCTGGTGGTTGAAGACACAACCTACTGTGCGATAAGGATACAGTGGCTTGGGTTGTTCAACTAGCGGCGGGTCATCAGGGTTGATAGGTCTGTGGATGTACCTAATCAAAAAGATTCAATTTCTTATTAATGCAGCTTATTTCAAGGCAAGGTAAAAGTATTAAGATGGGACAGATATAACCATTTCTCCTTTAAAAATACAAGCCACATATTTTTTTTTCTCCAAAAATAGCATTTATTCGTTTACAGAAAAGTAATTTTCCACATTTTGGAGGTATAATATACAATGAAAAAATAAATAATTTTTGTTCTTTAAATCTAGAAAAATCTGATTCATCCAGCAGATTCTCAACAGCAACTAAATTTTGCAACTATAACAACATATAGTTTCCCCACTAGTCACCACATTTAGAGAAATACATCTTCGAATGCTAATCATAGGATACACAAACAGTGGCAAAGCAGAATTGCTTGTTTTCAGCACTGAATATAACCTGTCCTAGAAGCTTTAGAATACCAAACTATGTGTGCTCCTCTCAAATGACTAAGCAAGAGAAAATCTCAGAAAACTTAAAGAGATTTCTGCAGGGGGAAAGAAAAGTAATGTACCATTGATTTCACTGATGAAATCAAGAGAAAAACAAGGGTTCCTAAACAATCATGTCAGATTTCATCTCCTTTATAAATAATGGCAGCGATAGCATCAATGGCTTTCAGCTGCCATAAGACACAGAATGGTTAGCATACAGTTTTAAAGCCACTGAAAACCATATTACAAACTGTTGAAATATTTCCCCTCACCCTGAACCAGTTATTTTCCCAAGAAAAGCAGTACACAGGAAAAAAGAGTCAGACAAACATCACCTGTATTACACGACAGGGTATAAAGATTAAAAAAAAGAAAAAAGCAACGACAAAAATAGCCCATGCAAACCTCAATTACATTGTTCAGTTTTCTTATTTTCTTTTTACTCACCTATGTCCTGTTAAGCTCTCCCAAAAAGTAATTGTTCCATGAGTTCCACAAGTCATTACCCAAGTGTGAGGGACTCCTTTTGCTTTTGTTCCAACACACACAAAGGCTTCCAATCCAAACCCAAGAAGAAGACTGCACAGAAGGTTAGAATGATCTTCGCAGTCACCCTAGACGGTAAATATTAACAAGCTGTTTTGAGTATCAAGCAGGGATAAAACCTAAAAGAAAGAAAGTGGTGATATTTCTCTAGCAATTGTTGAACAAGTCATGTTTCTCTTCTGTTTATCTAAAGTATGTGTCAGAAGGCAGGATTTTACAGTTTAAACTTGACAAGTTTTAGCTTTCTAAAGTTTAGTTTTAGAATAAATCAGTTTAAAATGTATCTTCTAATGATAGACTATTTATACAGTTTATTCAAATATAGTGTATGATTAATACTGGGAAACATTTCCTACAACTATAAAGACACCTTCAAGTAACCCAAAACGAGAATCTATCGACCCGTGACGACAAAACTGACGTTCTAATTAAATGTAAAAATGTATATCAGGCAAATATCCGAGGCAAGACTAGAAATTACAAAATATTTTCACACAGTTAGGAAATTTACTCACTTAATAAAATGTAATTCTACTGTTATTTCACCACCTTGAATGTGCTGTCAAAGTTGACAAATGAAAACAAAGATAAAACAAGGTTCCCCACAGATCTAACTGTAAACCAGCTGGAAGTCACGTGTAGTTGCCTTTCCCTTCAGTCAGAAAAGCATCTCATAAACACATTACTACCACTGACAATTCTCACAAAACAATTTCCAAATGTAACGTCTAATACTCTTTGTCTCTTAATTTTTTCACAAATGTTAGCTGTAAAGGAAGAACAAAAATTGCTTATGCAATGGAGGCTTCGTAACACAAAGCACAGCATTCAGAAGTAGAAGAGTAAGGCTCTTTAGTTGAGTAACTATTCAGAATATTGAAAATGTAAAATTCAGAGTTCTTAGTTGTATCTTCCACTATCATAGTGCACAAGGGAAATATGCAGAAAAATAGGTTTGAACAAGTCCATAACAAACCTGTGCTATCTTAGTAATGCCGTACCACTTTTCACAAGAAAAGTAATAATGGCCCAGCCTGTGTCTCAGGGGCTAAATTCAGTTATTTTCTATACAGCTTTCTACCTCTGTCTTGAAGAAACACCTGTCTCTGTGCCTCAAACTTGAAGTCCCTATTGTCATACCCATCTGAAAGCCAGTGGGTAGCCAGTGCTGCCTTTATATGGTACTCATGCATCATATGATATTGAGGGACAACAGCCAATGCCTGTTCTGTGGTCTTGGGAGACAGGTCTAAAACCTGTGACACAGCTCTTGCTTCCATGAACACATCTTTTTAATACAAACACATCAGTGACATTATTTTTGAAGGCAGAAAATGAAAATGAAAATGGCAATGAAAAGCACTGACCACCTCAAAGAGGTATTAAAAACGATCACTGTTACTTTTATCCATACAACAGAACTGTAATCCAGAATGACTAACAATTAGTTTCATTTATTACAGTTATATGTAATAAATATAATAAGTATCAGATCAAGAACTAGGCTGAAACTTTAAGTGAAAAGTCCTATTTTGCAAAAAATGGAACGTAAATGCTGTCAGTATATTTTAGCCCATCTCACAAGAAAAAAAAACAACCAGCAAAAGAGACTTTTCCTACTCTTCCTGGATTAGTCAAGAATTCAGTGAATTCTGCATATTAGTCCTCCATGCTAGCAGGGATTCACCGAATAATTCTACGTGTTCTTAGAAATGCAACTGAAGAAAAGCAAACTCACTGCCAGAGATGTCTTGACAAATGGACCCCAACAACAGCAGTGAAGGAAGTCTGTGCCAAAGTCTTCTTGTCTACTATTTAATGTCTGCCTTTATAAAGAACTTAAATTATTGTAACAGAATCCTCCAAATTTTCTTTAATCCATGAATTTGCAGCCTGTTTCAAATTACTGACTTCAGTTAGAATATGATACCTGCTCTGCTGGGTCACACACTTCCACATACCTTGTTTCTGCATAAAAAAGCGAGGAGGGTGCACCACTGCTCTTGCTTGCCACCCCCTCCTCCGATGACGGGAGCTCTCTCATAACCCAGGACACTGACAAAACGTGCTGCCTGCCGAGGCGTGTCCAGCAGCCGGTCTGCTCGGAGGGGTCTAACAAAGGAACACACCGGACGGTTCACTCCATTTTCATCCTGAACACATGTAAAATGGGGTTATTGGCCAGCCACTCAAGTAGGGCAAAGTATTCATCCTAGCTTAGGCTGTATTTTTTTTTTTTTTTGCTATGGGATATACTATCCCTGGAATTAGTATCACTCAAATACCAGCAAGTCACAAAAATACTTCCAGAATTAAGATACAGGACCAATAAGGCAACTTATTTAGAGACATTAATACTTAGATTTTTCTGCTGGCTCTGTCACTCGTAGGGCATTCTGGAATAAATGTTTGAACATAAGGAACAGCACAGGCTGTAATTTATCTTCTTAAATGTGAGGAACTGTTTGTGCTCCACCCACTATCAATTTCCACACTATCATCAAGCACAAAAACAAGCCAAAACAAAACTCCACACACACCAAATCCCACAGCAAACAAACTCCCTCAAAAAGCATTAAAGACTCAGCAGCTGATTCTAGAGTTTAAAAGGTGTCTATTTGCTTCTGAATTTGAATTCCCTACCTCTTGTCATAATAACAAGCAATAAAAACTACTCACAATGAAGTAACTAATATTAGCAATAATACTAAGAACTTCTAAGTCCTTGGAAAAATGAAAAAATAAGATGACTTGAAAAAGGTCTGTTTTATTACATGCTGCAGGCAAATACTATGATTATCAACTACTAAAACCATTTCAAGAAGTATAGAACTCTTCTATTCCTCACTGAGCTAAATTGGTACTTTTATGCTCATCTATTTTAGAAAGGGATCAAAGCCTTTTAAATCTCTGCAGCTTCAGGAAATTAAGGTCTCATATTTTTACTGTAGTCACATATTGTCCCTGTTAAGGTTTTGTAATGCTTTTCCAGCAAGCTGGTGGAAGAAAAGCAGCATTTATTTGAAGCTGACTGGAATCCTGTTGAAAATTATTTCACAGCTTGAAAGCAATAACCACCACCCCCCCCAGCAGGATTCATTTTTTAATACAGTTTCATATATAAGGCCTGTTTCTGCATTACTCATATGAAACTGGATGATAACTAAGTTATCAAACAATTCTAATTTTCTCAGAAATGAGAAAGGCCATTAAGGGCAGTTTTACTAAGTTTTGCTATAGCCAGTGAGAGACTCAAGATAAGCTCTCTATAGGTACTGAACTAGCAAGAGCCTAGTTTCCATCCTATCACAGATTTGTTTCTCTTTATACCCTGCCCTGAAACCCTTAAGCCTTTGTATTGTGTCTGTTTGGAAGGGAGTTAGTTTTCTTCATAGCAGCCCCAATGGTGCTGTGGTTTAGATTTGTGACCAAAACAGTGCTGGCAACACACCAGTGTTTTAGCTGCTGCTGAGCAGTGCTTGCACGGGGTCATGGCCTTCTCTGTTTCTCATTCTGCCACCAAGCAGTTGTAGGTTCAGGGTGGACAAAAGGTTGGGAGGGGACACGGCCAGGACAGCTGACCTGAACTGACCAAAGGGATATTCCTTGCCATATAGTGCCATGTTCAGCAATAAAACTGGGGGGGATGTGGAACAGACTTTTTCTAAACTTGCCCCTGCTTGGAGACTAGCAGGGCATCAGTCTGCTCGTGGGAGGTGGTGAGTGACTGTCTTACTGTTTTCCTATTCTTCCTTTCTTTCCTTCAATTATTAAACCACCTTTATGAATTTTTGCTTGCTTTTGCCCTTTTTATTCTCTCCTCCAGCCCATGGGGTGGAGTGAGAGAGTGACTGAGTGGGAGCACATCTGCTGGCTTGGATTTGGAAGTTCACATCACTACTGAAAACTACGGGAGTTGTTGCTTCACTGAAGGGAAAGAGGAGGCACAGATTGCTTCAGGACACTACTCCGAGATAAGAAGTTAACGGTGCATTAACTCTGCTAGGAACATGGCTACCACACAAGGATCGTACCACTCCTTATACTGAGGGATAATTGCCAAGGAGCCACTCTCACAGTAATTTATTAGACTGCAATAATTTTGACTGCAGCTATTGTGTGACATTAACCAGACAGACTGCTTTACAGACCACACAAAGCTCAAATATTGTGTGGATCTGCTCAAATAGATCTAGTAAGTCTATTTCTTATAACTGTTTCATCTGGAATAAAATTTATCTGGAATAGTTTGCACAGATCACTCAACTTTCTACTATTTGTGAACATTCAAGGAAAAGACTAAACAGGTTTTTTCACTCACACATTAGAGGTAGTTGGAGCAACCCTTCTGTCTGCATCGTGCTATTGAGCTTCAGTACACAAACAGAAGTTCAATCCTTACAAACTCAATTTTTCGACACACCACATGTAGTTCTGTAGTGAATGTAACCATATCATAAATCTATTCAGATTCTACATACACGTAAAGCTCAAAATAAAATAAAAAAGGACAACTTAGAGAAAGGAGTGGTCTATTTGTAAAATTTACAAACCTGGGCAAAAATCTTTACTAGCCTTACGTTGTGTGTAGGCCTAATCTGCAGGTATTCTCTCCACCACTGCTTAGCATATACAAGAAATAAACGTTCTTTTTCTGCTGTTTTCTGACGTTCCAAAGTGAACTGCAGGTAAGAAAAACAAAACCAAACCTACACATAATAATTCCAAACAGGAAAAAAATCCCCAACCCATAATCAATAAGTACCTTAACACTACCTCTGGCATATGTAAAATAAAGCTTAATATTTTAAGTTTGCCATGCAAGTTCTGCATATTTTTAAAAGGAAATCCAATTAAGAAAAACCTTAAGTTACATTTCTTGATTGTAAGCTCTTATATTAAGCTTGACTGAAGTAGTGTTCATCTCAAGTGATGTGTTTCTGTACAGAGGGATTGCTCAGATTTTGTTGTGCAGAAGAATATCTGCATGCACCTTCAGACCAACATTTATGGGTTTTCCAAGCAGAATAGCTGACTTGAAATTATTGTTTCACATGGGAAAGGGAGCAAGAAACATACTACCTGAAGAAAATTAGGTATATTGCATCTTTCTTTTTTTCTCCTTAGTTTTGATACAAGTAATTAGAAAAACTACAAAAGTAATACTTTGAATAATGTTCAGTATACACAAAGTAGCTTTAAAAAGCAATTATATCTAAATTTAACAGGAAAGAAAAGTATCAAATAATAAAAAATCAACAGCTTTCAGCATCTATAATTCTATACTGAGCTTCCCCTCCTCCCCCAAAAAAAGAATAAGTTAGCCCTCCCAGAACTTACTTACTTGAGTACTTGTTATTTCTGAAGACAGCATCTTATTTAGCTGTGGATACATTTCCAGTCTGATGTTTAAAACACCAACAGAAACGTTTGATTCTGTTCCTTTGAACCAAAAAATAAATTTTCATCAGTTCTCTCATATTCAATTTACTTATATTATTTCAGCCAGGCAGGGGCAAACAACTAAAATAAATGTTAGACATACAATCATAAAAAGTAATTAAACTTATTTCAACATCGGCAAAATAAGAATCCTTATTTAAATTTCAAACTCAAATGAGGCTGTATGAGAGCATAATCTGACAAAAAAAGCACAGATGTATAGATCCAAGATAATTATGTAAGGCCCTATTTGCAGCCAGTACTGGGATGTATGAGACAAATGGTGTTCTAGAAATGTTTAGAACAGGCATCTAAAATCGAATTGGAGAGTAATACACACTGTTAACATACCTATTCCTACTGATTACACAGGCAGCTCAAATTTAAGTAGTTGGAAATAAGTCAAATTCATCTTCCCCAAGATACAGTTCATTATAAAGGACCCCAACTGCCATACCAAGAGATTATTCAACATAAAAAAACTCCCCAAAACAACCAACAAATGAACCAGAAATCCCCCCGAACTTAATGCTCTTGCCTAATGCCAAAAATTTAGAATTACATGAACAATCAGAAGCATTACAAAATGGATTATAGATGGGATTATAGGCAATACAAGCAATAGAAGCCTCACATAACAGTTTATCTATTTATCCGAAATGGCAGCGTGCTTTGATGTTCTTGATGCATTTTGTACAATGACAAGACTTTACAAGAGGAGAGAAAGCACTGTATTTACTGAACTGATGCTCTACTACTTCAAAAAATGCTAATAAGAAACAGATTTAACTTGCTCCATTATGTGCTATGCATTTCCAAATCATTATAAAAAAAATATCACAGAATGGCCTGGGTTGGAAAGGACCTCAAAAGATTATCGAGTCCCAACTCCCCCGCTGGGGACCAGGTTGCTCAAAGCTCCATCCAGCTTGGCCTTAAACACTTCCAGGGATGGGGCATCCACAGCTTCTCTGGGCAACCTGTTCCAGTGCCTCACCAGCCTCACAGTAAAGAATTTTTTCCTAATATCTAATCTAAAGCCACTCTCAGTTTGAATCCATTTCCCCTTTCCCTGTCACTCCATGCTCTTGTAAAAAGTCTCTCTCCAACTTTCTTGTAGGCTTCCTTCAGGTACTGGAAAGCTACTATAGGTCCCCCAAGCCTTCTACTGCTCCAGGCTGAACAATCCCAATTCTCTCAGCCTTTCCTCATAGGAGAAGCTAACAAACATAGTAGCAAATAAGATTACTAGATATGTATGGGCTGGATAAAACACGGCAACAAATCAAATGCTCTCTAAAAAGAATGCAGGGAATAGTGATAACAATCAGGAATAATTTAGATAGTATATCCAATCTTCAGAATATTTTCAAGGTATAATTCAACCTCTTTTGAAACTATCAAGAACTGCTCAGCTACCTAAGAGGAAGAGAAAGTGGGATAAAGAGTAGTCAAATGACTCAGTAGCTGTTAGTAAACTATGGGACAGCTACCCCTTAGGAAGTGATGGAAGATCTACTCTTTATTCGCTAAATCATAATATCCTAAAAAGTTAAGTTGGAACTCCTGAAAAGGGGAGTGGGGACACGTGATACACAAAAATACACATGTATATTAACTGCTAAGCACCTTATCAAAGCCATTCAACCCTTCCATCAGAAAACATGCTTTCAGCAACAGGAATAAATGGGATCAGAGCAGAGACCCCTTTCTCTAGAACTTGCTGGTTTTCTATGAAAGGCACACAAGCCGGATTTTACTCTGCAGTGCACCAGTCAGATATATATTTCTGAAGATGAACTGCTGCTTTTTTGTTTGGCTGGTTTGTTTCTGAAACCTTATCCAGGTTGTGCAGATAATAAGCAGTGCGAGTTCCAAGACATTGGGATCAACATTACACAGGATCTGGAATATTCATTTTTAGCAGCTTGGTAACAAAAAACCCCTGACTATTAAATTTTCTAGACATTTTCTAAGGATACTATACACTCATACTTATGAATTAAACTAAAATTGAACCAGATAAAAAATATTGCTTTAAGCTTACAACCAAGCTCAGCACCCAAGATTTTCAGTGATCGTGTTTATTATTTACCCTTACCTACACCCAGGAGTTCAACAGCAATATTTGTTATGCCGTTCTCTGCAGCCAAGACAGATCGCCATTCCAAGAAATAGGATGCTACTAGTGTGGTCTCACCAAATGTGTCTGTTTTGATCAGAACCATATGCACTGGATCACATATAGACAACATAGTAGTTGCATCCACCATTTTACTTCCATCACCTGCCATTATTAAACCAAAATAAGACCGCAAAAATATTATAATCCCAAATTAAGTCCTCAAAATTAAAAAAAAAAAGGCAATAAAATGCAATTTATGCAATGAATATAAAGAAAAATCTTGAGTCCAGACACGTAAGCAATGATCCCATCTTAAAACCAAACCAAGCTTAGGACAGAGCTACAGAGAGATCACAGTTAATTTACAGAGGAGATAAAAAGTTTCTTGTAGTTGAGTATTCCAATGTGCCAGTTCAGTTACACAAAAAAATTAAAACAGAATTAGCATTTAAGAAAATAAAGACTATTAAAGCACCTCTAAGTAAAAGCAACTGAAAAATATTCTTTAAGTTGGAGTGTCATGTCAACTTAATAAATATTAGTATTTAGGAAAAACTTGCTCTCTAGTTAAGCTTGACTCTGTGATATAAACTGCTCCGTGACCAGCAGAATTAACTAAATCTGATTTTCGTTGAATTTACTGTCTTCTCCAAGCTCAGCTGCAATAACTCTGGCTTTCTCTCTGTTCCATGATATTCCATAAGGCACCGTACAGTTCTACAGGATTCAGAAAACATCCACAAATCTTTTCATAACCGACTTAGCTCATTTCATGTTCCCTGGGTACCAACAGAAGAACAATAATACAGGCTGTGAATGACTGACTCTTCTTCAGGTGCTTGCCAGCTGGGAGGCAAATTGAACTCACACTGAAGCTTTTCCTTCCACGTGTCAACAAACTTGTATTTTTCTTCTTCACTCTTCAGCACAAAGTTCACAAAAACCACAGCCACCTTAGTATCTCTTACATCTGTGAGACTATCACCTCACCGTTGATTACAGATAAAGTTGGTCAAATTCAAGTCATTTTAGAGCAGAAAAGAAGGAAAAGAGGCAAGAGCAGAGAAAGATCTATCTACAAGTGGCATAGCCCAATACAATAATCAGTTTCCTTAGGAAAACACGATAAAAAACGGGAAGAAAATCCATTAAATAACATCAAACATATTTCACAATAAATCTTAAGTCAGAAAAAATCCCAACAGCATCAGCTTTAAACTCATAATATTCCTTACCTAGGCTTTCCTTGTGTACTTCAAGCAAGAAACCATCATGAAAATCTGGCTCGCAGGCGCAGGGTACAGGTTTAGAACGGAAGCGTTGGTTTCGAAAATGTAAACACAGAGTGAAGGTGGAACAGATTTGGCCAGGCAGAGGCTCTGGTTCCTGAAGATGTTCCAGAAAAGCCTTTCCACCCAAAACCTGAAGGTAAAGATACCTTCGTGTTGGGTCAATGTTTGCTGTAAAGCGTAGCAATAAAAATGAAGAGACTACAAACAGATCTCAGAAAGCTTAAATTGTTAAGTATCGGGTAACTAACAGGAGACCAGGAAACAAAAGAAACATTTTTGAAACAAGTGCTGAGGAGACAATGTTTTTAAAATGTATCAAAGTTATCTTAATATAAAATAAATTAAATCATGAAAAAGTCACATTTAATGCAACACTGATTGTTGCTGCTTACATGAATTTACTTCCTGTGGATAAGCAGGGCAAACATCCACCTTTATGCCAGTTCATACTGGATTACTAATTCAGAGTGCAAAAATCACAGACTTCAAATTCCTCTCAAAACTATGATCCAAACATTTAAATAAACAAGAAACATACTTTTTTTCAGAACTGGTGGTTCTCTGTCAACAAAATGTGTTGATGGTTTTGGAGCTGAAGTCCTCTCCTTTTCATTCACATCCTGGAATTACAATTAAGACTTTTTAAGGAGTCAAGGGATGCAACAGTGCTCTTACCACAGTCTTCTAAAAATTAAAGAACCCTCCATTTCAGCTGAATGCCATTCCTTAAGTATGCTCCCTTTCTAGTACTTGAGGTATAACGAAACTGAACAAATATTTTCAATGCAGTATTATCATTAAACCAATTTCAGCATATGCATTAAGCTTTCCTGCTACTATTATGTCACAAATCAATAAAGCCATTAAAAATCTTCAGAAGTCGCAGATTTCTACTTCGTCGAAACACCACATCAGTAAGAGGAATAAGCAAAAATACTTTCACCCTTCAAAAGCTACTTACAGTTACAAATTTAAGTTCCTTCATAACATCATCAATGATTCCTCGTTGTCTTAAGGCTTTTATCAGATCTTCTGTGGATAGCTGCTGATGCTCAGGTGCGAGCTCTTCACGTATAGTCTCAGCTAGAACTTCTCGTATCCTCCCATGGACATCCATCTGAAAGAAAATTCACTGTATGTTACAAATACAAGCTCTTTACATGGTAGTGGCTATGACTTAACAGTTAAGTCTGTAAGAATTCTCCTGGGAACAGAGAATAACTACACCAAGATATTGCTCTTTTCAGAACTAACCAAATGAACCACTGTGCTACAAAAACAGCCCTTCAGGTAAAAAAAAATCATGAGCATACCAAACCTGAGCATTTTCACTTCTCTTTGACAGCATCCTTTGCGCTGAACTTCCTTCCTCACAAAAAGGTCTGCAAATCCATCCATTATAAAATGGTCGTTGTTCCAATTTCTCATCTCCTTCATAATTCAATCTTAGTAAAATAGTTTCTTATTTTTTAAGGGAAAAAAACCCCACTTCTATATACTTGTAGGTAAGGTACGAAAGTAGTAAATCTCCCTTGCACGCTTCCCCTACACTCAAAGGGAAGTCTGAGAATGTCTGCCCTACATCTGAGCTGTGTAACTTACATGGATCTATAAACCTGTCTCTCACACAGGAAGGATGTTAAGGACACAGATGCTGCGACCTGAAATAGAATCACAGAATGACTTGGGTTGGAAGGGACCTTAAAGATCGTCTACTTCTAATTCCCCCCTGCCACGGACAGGGACACCAGAGTGCTTAGAGCCCCACTTAACCGGCCATAAACACTTCCAGGGATGGGGTATCCACGACTTCTCTGGAAAACCTGTTCGAGTGCCTCATCCACCCTCACAGTGAAGAATTTCTTCCTAATACCTAATCTAAAGCCACTTTCTTTCAGTTTGAATCTATTACCCCTTGTCCTGTCACTACATACCCTTGTAAATAGTCCCTCTCCATCTTTTTTGTAGGTTCCCTTCAGGTCCCGGAAGGCTACTATAAGGTCTCCCCTGAGCCTTCTCTTCTCCAGGCTGAACAATCCGAATTCTCTTAATCTTTCCTCACAGGAGAGTTACTCTATCCTTCTAATCAACTTGGTGGCCCTCCTCTGGACTCGCTCCAAGTACCCCGTTCTGCCGCACGACAGGTGAGGAAATTCACCGCTGTGCCAACAAGCGACAGATAAGTTACAGCATCGGTATTTATTTCCCCGTCAAGACCCTCGCTCAAAAAAAAAGCAACAAGAAAACGACATAACGGTGCCTGGAAACCACCTGCAGAGACCGAAGTTGGGAAAACAAAGCGAGCGCGTCCCGCCGCCGCCTCAGCGGGCGCTGCCGCCACACACGGTGGGTGACAGCGCGGGGCTCCGCGCCGCCGGCTTCGGGAGCCGGCACGGCCCCCCAGGGGACAAGGGAAGTCTCTCCGGCGCCGCACCGCGGAGCCAGCCCCACCTTGAGCAGCTGCTGGTGGATGATCTGCTTCAGCTCCGAGGCTTTCTCCGGCGGCAGCGACATGGCGGAGCCGGCAGGGTAAGCAGCGCCAACCGCCTTCCAAGGGGGGCGGGCAGCGCCGCCACCGCCCCCTGGCGGGGACACACGGGCACGGCGTCCGGGCCCCGCTTCCTTCCTTCCTTCCTCCGCTCTTCCCGGCCGGCATGTTTGTTCCTTGCGACCGCGGCGGGGGTTCCGCCGCCTCCGATTTTAAAGGCTTCACTCTGCTCATGGTGAGTCGCGTTTCTGCTCCGCCCCCGCCCTCGATGGGTTTGAGGGGTGGCTGCCCCGGGTCCTGGCGCTGAGGGCTCCACTCCTGTGAGACGAGACAGGAGGGGCTCGGGTCTCTCCCTGCTCTGCCCGGGCTCATCCCCGGGTACTTGGCTGCGGGGTAAGCGGAGAAGGCTCTGGGCAAGCGGTGTGTGTAATCTGTGGGGTGTTGTGCCGAACAAAGGAGGGTTTGGAGGGCGCCTTCCCAGGGCTGTCTCCAGCAGAGGTTGGCGCGGTCCCTTCCCTTTGGGTCAGCTTCTCCCTCCGCAGAACCCCGGGTTAGCTCCTGTCAAGATGTTACGTGCCGAGCTGCAATAGCTATATACAATTTTAGAGCAATAGCTATATGCCACTGCGCTAAAAATTAATATGCCCTATGTGGTTTTGCAAGATTTGTAGCACCCGTGGGTTGCCACTGCAATAAGAGGTTGTGGGGTTTTTTTCATTTAGGTACGATATATAAATGTTTCCAACGTAAAAAAAAAAATCCTCATTTCTGCTATATTTAAAACTGGGATTAGGATTGTCATAGGAGGTGTTTTTATCCCCTGATGTTATGAGGTCGATCTCAGGTAATGGTACCCGAGGTAACCATGTCTCTGTGAAACGAGAGCTCCAGCACAGGCTGCCATGGGGCAAACCCCATCATTTCTCCTGCCTACATCATTCCTCTCCCTTTCCTGGGTTAGTTAAAAGTAACCTCATCGCTTCCCACCCAGGGCTGCACAGGCTGGGATGACTCTGCAGGCTGCGCGGGAAGTCATTCCCGGTCAGCTGACAAGCGGCAGGAAATGCATCACTGCTGTTTCCTTCGTGTGGGAGTAACAGGGTTTTGGATACCAGCCGGTGTGCAGCGACACCCAAAGTGCTGTCGCGTCCTCCTTCACCTTCTGCCAGCATCAAATTCGGTGTCTCTCCGCAACGGGCAGCAGCAGCAATTCGTAGATTTGCTTATAAATTAGAGGAAAGAAACTGAAAGTTTTAATGTTGTCTTCCTGTAATAGTTTCTTCGGGAGGTCACAAACTCTTGAATTCCTCTTTGTGTGCCATTGCATTGGGTCAGTATATTAGATCAGTATCTGCCCCAGTAGGTGATAACGGCACTGCCTCTGAAATTAATCCAAGCATTTTGGGTTAATTAATTAACCCTTAGCATTTTCATCCTTAAAAAATGAAAAATTACCTACTCTTGTGTATGGGTCAATCTGAGATTTAGAGGTGTAATATATGACATCACTGTTACCATTGGGTGTCACATGAGGTTTGCAAGTCTCACATCAGTTTCTTCAGTGGCTTTTATGTACTGCCTGTCCAAAAAAGGAGGGGAGGGGGTAAGTTTTCAAGCCTATGTTTAAGTTTATTCACAGAAGTGGCCAGGGGTTTTTTTGTGGGACAGGGACCAAATTCTGTATTGATAATCTGCTAAGAAACAAGTCACCTTTGTCAGAGGATGAGCAGCTGCTTTTAGAAATCACGTTTGACCAGAATTGAAGCAATTTTAACTTTCACTGTTTGAAGAGCACCTTGTATCATCTGTAAAACACACTGTAATTTGGTACAATTTTGTTACTTCAGCCAGCAGTGTCCGTGGGAAATGTTGGTCAGCTGGCAGTAGATCTGGTGATTTCCACACTTGACATGACTAAAGTTGGTTACTTCTACACTGATTGCCTGGTGCCAATGGTTGGAAATAACCCATATGCAACAGCAGAGGAAAACTCGACGGAGCTGAGTATAAATGCTGAAGGTGGGTATTGAATGCTGAAGGTATTTACAAGGTGCTTAAGGTGCAAGAACATCACGTTTTCTTTTTTTTTTGTTATTGTTACACTTAGCTGATGTACTTAAATTAAGGTCAGTAATAACAACCGCAGTAACCTACAGGTAAGAATGTATTTACTTTTCACAGAGGAGACTGTACCTGTTGTTATTTTGGAAAACCAATTTGACATGTGGAACTAGTAAGAAATATTGAATTTCAACATTATTGCAGTGCAGCCCAAACTTTTTGTGGTGTTAGTTCAAAGTAACATCAACTCTGCACATACTTAAAATAAACTGTTCAGATGCAAACTGAATTTCTGGTGTAGAAGAATATTTGTCTGCTCTCCTTCCTGTCTTCCTGCCTACATTTGCCTTTTTCCCTATGCAATGTTTTTCCCTCTCCCCCCTACAAATTCATAGTTTCTTTTCCTACATTGATCATTGTATTTAATTCTTTTTATCCTCTTAAATCACAGAAATCTAAGGATAATCTGTCAATCTTTGCAAAGCTGCAAAATCGATTGAGTCATTACCAGTGGCAGATCTTCATATATTTTTCTTCATTTAATCCTTTAAGTTTAGAACAAGTTAAATAAAGGCCAGTGAAGACATTGCACAAAAATACGTATTTTTAACACGTATTGTCACACTTTCCCGTGTGAATTGATAGCTGAAAGGTTTACTACCCTGAGGTTTGTAAATTGGATAAATCTTGATATTTCTAAACCCAGATCTCTTTCTCAGTTTCTTCTTAACAAGACCTAATTATTTCTTCTTGTAGTGTATTCCGTACCTTCAAAGAAACTTGTAGTCCTGCAGATCAGATCACCTTTCATAAAGGTAAGTATGTTCATTGATTGTTCTTACTTCACTATTTGGTTTTAATAGTTCTGCTGGCAAGCAGTTCAAGTGACCTAACGAAATTATTTTTCTACTTCATGCTATAACACCTTCTGCAGTTGATATGATTTTACTGATCTCTGCATTCAGTGACAGCTGAGCTTTTGTTTTGTTTTTCCAAGCCCCAAAACAGCCTGTATGTGGTGGAAGATTTTAGTATAAATATCTTCTTAGTTATTAACAGTCTTGAAAATACAAAATTATCTGGGGTTTGTCTGGGGTGGGGTTTTTTGTTACATTTATTGGTTTTGTGTCTTCTTTGTAATAGCTTAATTTTTTTGTGTCACGCCAATTACTTATTTCATAGCGTTCTGTATTAATTTAAACTGCATTCATTGTGTAAAAAATGAAGAATTTAGAATTACTCATTAACTGGACAGTGGCTGCTATTTAAAATAAGCAGAATACCATGCCAGAAAAATATTTTGTGGTGCAGTTTTTTAGCCGTTGAAATTGTGCTAAAATACTCTGTGATCCTGCCATCCCATCTTACTCTATAGCTTTTTCCATTGGTATTAATGGCACACAAAACAGGTGGCACTGATGTTGTTAACGTGGTCTAAATGATAATTTTTGTCATTCTTCGTGCAGTTTTGATGAAGTGAACAACCAGGGCAGTGCTCTGCTTTTTAAAAGTATGTCTGGGACTGAAGACTAAGTGGATATGAAGAAGAATTTACATCACTGCTAAACATTAGATGTAACACCTTATATTACATTTTCCACTTTTTTTTTCCCCTGTGTCTTTGCATAAAGAACAAGTACAGGCCATTCTGTGAAGCCCTGCTTTCTTGGGTGAAAGGCAGCAGATGTGCCAGAGTCGTCGTTCTGTCGAGCAGCCACGCGTACCAGCGTGATGATGAGCAACTTCTGGGGTATGTCTGTGTCTTTAAAAGACCCAATGGATGTTCCTGTTCTTTTGGACTGACGTGTTTCCCTCTGCTGAGTACTTTTGGCAGGGTGCTTTTGCATGGCTGTGTGCATAGGTCATGAAATGCTTAGTATACTATTAAAATTTGATGTTATACAGGATTATTTTATGCAGGTCTCTGAACTTTAAAATTACTGATCAAATAACAAGCTGTAAGCAAATTGCACTTGGCCTGCACTGTCAGGCAACAGAGCCTCAGTTCTAACTTCTTGTGGCTGCAAGCAGTGTCAGGCATCAACTGCTGACATACAGGTCACAAATTAGATTTTTAACAGTTGATTACAGTATTGGTTAGTTTCTTACCTCTTCATCATCATTCTGCGTTTTGAAGGTTTTCTTTAATACAGTAAGTCGTCATTTTATTTTTTTTTAATAGGAAGTAATCAGTTATTATTTGTTGGGAAGCAACAGACTGTATGTATTTTTTTAGATATTACCCATTTAAAACCCAAGCATTTCTCACTTATCAAGGGCATCATAACTGGTGACTTAAGAGAAAACAAATAAAATTAGCATTTTTGCAAAAGACCAGTTGTTATCCTCAGGCTGTATAAATGTGTAGGCCCCTAAGGGAGGTTTAGGTCTGTTGTGTCCCAGAAGTAGTGGTAGTTGCATACAATTGCAGGATGGCCAGCTAACATGGAATGAAATGAGAGGGACTGATGGTTATTTGATGAGGTCTAAGTCATACATTGTGGTGATTTAACCCCCCTCACTTCCCTCAGCACCACAGGATAACTCCCTTATCGCTGATTTACTAGTGTGAGCTTATTAAAAATGCTATATCATGGTAAAGTCCAAGCTTACCCAGACTTGAAATTAATCACCTCCTATCTGAAGGAAGAGAAAGCACATTTTATTTGTAAATAATTTTAACAACCATAAGCAGTTCTCCTGTGTATGTGCTTGTGTATTTGGTACTTGCCAGTTATTTGAGCCCCTAAAAAGTGGGTACCACCTTAGTTCTATTTGTGGCAGAAAGTTGAGTAGTTTGCACTGTTTTGAGACCACAGACTTACCTTCTAACTTTGATTTGAGGAGGGAGGGGATGTCAGAGGAATTCTGCAAGTGTGAGGTCCTCAATGCTTGCACCTTCTGTCTGCCACAAGTAATAACTTTGGTAATGTCTTTCCTTGAAAGACTTAATGTGTTCTTGATTTGTTTCTAGGACACCACTGCGCTACCTACTTACACCTGATCTTGAGAAAGCAGTTGGAGGCCTTATGCAGGAGCTAAACTGGAAAGAAATGGAAAAAGTAGCAGCTTACCCTGGAATAAGTGATACAGACAAAGTTCTGCATATTCCTGGAGGTGGCATCACAAAACTGTTGTTTACTGAGAGGTGAGTTGTCTAAAGATAAGCACAGAATGATATCAGTAGTCTTGTTTTTAGTACTCGGGGAAAATTATCTTTTAAACTGGTGTGTTACAGGAAAAGTTCCTCTTTTCATAGAACAGGATTTTATAGAAATAGAACTTTTTCCAGGTGAAGCCCATAATTAGGAGGGGGAGAAAAAATGGGAATTCTGCATCATTTAAGTTAGAATATGATAAAAATATAAGGGAATCAGCTTTACAGTTAAATTCACAATCAATCTGGTATCTGATTTTATAAACCATAATTTGTTAATAGCAGAATTCCTGAACCTGTGATACTTTAACTGAAATGGTTTCCTGTGACAAATGGTTCCATCATCAGTTGAAAAAAAAAAAACAAAATCACAAACAATTCTGAGCACTAAGAATAAGTCAAGATTTCAGGGCCAGCAAACAATTAGATTAAAGGGTTTTGTTGAAAGATATGTGCATCAGAAATTGTGCTGAAAGCATGTCTTGAGTTTTTATATTTTGGATATTAATACTCACTATGGCACTATGTAGTTTTGCAAAAGATATTTCTTTTGTAAGTGTCAAGTGGAAAATTGACTTTTATTTTTAATTATTATTTTAGGCATCTGTCCACACTGTTGCATCCAGCAGCAGCAGAGTTACTAATACCATGCTTACCTATGTACTGACCTCAGTATGGAAACAATATACAAATGTAAAAGAAAAGACCTGCCAGGACTTAAGGGGGAAAAAAATCAAAAATAACAATCTTAATATGTTAATGAAAAAATGAGAGTATTGTGAGTAATGTAGTGATATGCAGCCTGCAAAACTGCTAGTTTAAAATACACAGAAAGGTAAGGAGTGATTCTATCAAAGGATCTGTATAAACGCCCCACCAGCACAAAGATGCAAACTAAGTATGTAAAAGAGGTACTGAGTACTCCTGCAAGACGCAGAATTCCTGCCTTGCAAGTTAAAGAACAAATTCAAGACTAAGAAAAAGGGCATGAAACGTGAAAACGCAATCAAGGAAGTCTGGAGGAAAAAAAATCTGTCTATATATGCATACTTTTTACTTTTTGGATTTGTTTTTTAACAAGCCATATGCAGGTTGTTGTTTCTTTTAATACATAAATATTGTTCTGAATCTAAAAAAGAAATATAAATGCCTGCTCATTTTTGTTACAGCTGTTCAAAGGGAATTCAAATGGCAGTTCTTCTGAAATTTTGCTCAGAAGGGGACAACATTCCTGATGCATTTGTTCTTGTTAACTATCTTAATGAATGGCTCCAGCTGGTTAAAAGTGAAGTAAGTGCTGTTTGATCTATTTTATATATTTTATTAGATATTGACCATGCTTTCATATTTTATATACATTATTCTCATTTTTCCTCAGTACAGAACTTCAAAAATGTTATTCAGATGAATTTTAGAAAAGTTAAATATGTTTAGGCTGGGTTCATTTTGGCTCTTGGTCATCAAGGATACACCAAATTAAATATATATTTTGATTACAATCTCACTGGGAATCTCCCCACCTGGAAAACCGAACCTGAACACCAGTTCTTTCGTTTGACAGGTGCGGGGAAAAATTGGGTGGGGGTTTGATCAAGTTCAATCTTCCAGTGCCCTTCGCTAAAGCAACCCACCATGACACTGAACTTGTACTGCTGCTGGTTATTTTAATACCTGTGCCAGAGATAGAATTACATCATTAGTACTTAAAGAATTATTCCGGTTTTGTTGCAGAGCAACAATTCCACAGATTCTTCTTCTCAGTGGAAGATACCGAGTTCTTGGCGCTTACTTTTTGGCAACGGTCTTCCACCTGCACTCTTCTGATCAATGCTGAACTCTCCTGTGAGTCTCGTGCGTGGTCACAGACATCCCTTGAGGTGGTGATTACATAGCAATTGCCAAGCAACAGCAGCTTGCTTTGTTGTCTGCATAAATGCTTTATTTAAGAAAAATTCCTTTTGCGTGTGTGGGTAGCTGAAGAAATTAAGGTAACTTTCACAAATCGACCAAAGAAATACATTTTGTACAGTTGAGTAACTTTGGTTGAAAGTTTTTTCTAATAAAATATTTTTAATGAAACCTTCTTCTTTAGTGAAGTGTTATTGCCATGGACAAGCCTGTGGTGCTCCTTCTTAAATCAGCTGAGAATCTGAGAGTGATGTGTAGGCATGGATTTTCTTATGAAGATAAAACTCTTCTCTTCCATGTCAACTGGGGATCTTTTTTTCAAAACTTCCTGGTGATGTGAGTGAAGGTCAGAAGTGATCTGGTTTTGCCTTCTTTTCCCAGTGCTGTTACAGTAGATTCAGCTGAGGAGACTTGCAAGCAGTATAACAGGCTGTTCTGGCTTTTGTGGTCTGCTTAGAAACAGAGAATGGCTTGGGTTGGAAGGAATCTTAAATATCATCTAGTTCCAACCCCCCCTGTCTTGGTCACTAGACCAGGTTGCTCCAAGCCCCATCCAACCTGGCCTTCCACAGATGGGACATCCATAACTTCTCTGGGTAACCTGTTCCATTGCTTCATCACTCTCACGGTAATTTCTTCGTAATATCTAATCTAAACCTACTCTCAGTTTAAGGCCATTCCCTCTTGTCCTGTCACTACATGCCCTTGTGAAAAATCCCTCCCCATCTTTCTTGTAGGCTCTCTTTGAGTACTGGAAGGCCGCAAGTAGGTCACGCCTGAGCCTTCCCTTTTCCAGGCTTCTCTTGCACTTCCAGGGGCTGCTGAGATGCTAAAACTACAGCTTTCTAGGTCGATGAGCCTTCTTAGACTGATTTGAACATGAATACAGTGCTCTGAGACATAAAGGAATTGGATAACAGTGCCCTGAGAGCAGACAGTCTGGTATCTGTGTGTTTTATAAGCTTAGTCTGAGACAGCAGTTGTGTGATGTGCAATTCACGTGTTTGATGTTTTTCATGGTACTTGTTTTGTTGTATTAGGTTGTATGTTCAATATTGATCATTTGGAAGTGCTTGGTCACATCAGCTTATTTAAAAGCAGCTCTTGAACTAACCATCTCACATCCATGATTTAGTGTTGAAAAGCGTTCTGAAAAGTATTGAAAATATATAACCAAAATATATTTTTAGGAGTTCCCACAGGTATCCAGACTAATAAGCAGCAGTCCAGGAATGCAGACAAAAGGCCATGTGTAGCACAAGGCAAGTCTGGTAAGTCTAAAACTAGTTGGAAAACCTAAACACATTCAAACTGAGCCAAGTGCATAAATTGCCGTGAGGCAGAAGGGAGAAAGGAGCACAGTCACTTCCCTCTTTATTCCCAACACTTGTGCTGGGAGGCACCGGCCAGCTGCTGTGTGACAGCAGCTTCCATGCAGAAAGTAATGGATGTGTAATTGTCCGTCAGACAGAAACTCCAGGTCACCAGTGTCCTGCACTGCAGGAGCTCTTGCCAAGCACCAGCATCAGCCACTGGTCTGAGGCGAGGTTCAAGGTGGGCTCCATGCTGGACAGGTGAAGACTGAATCTCAGGCTCTGTTTTTCTTCTCCCCCCTCTCATCCCTAATTTCCAGCCTAATGGGTATATAGCTAACTGCATTCCAATCCTGCACACCGATTCCTATTAGTTCTGAACTTTGGATTTACGTTAAAATAGATGTTAACTAGAATGACCAACTGGAAAGACTTGATAAGGGTGATAAATCTTTTCATACTTTTATACCTGTGCCGCCCTAAGAGCGATTCCTTGGAGTGGAGGAGAAAAAAGACAGGGCTGAGTATTGTTAAGGGCTAAAGAATTCCTTGTAGCCTTTAAAAAGTGCCTACAGGGTAAGCACTTTAAAAAGTGCCTACTGTGTTTGCTCCACAGTGTTTTTCTTAAGTGAGCCATAGATGTTCAGTACCTCCTCAAGAAGCACAGCCGAGTGAAACCTCGAGAAGGGAAAAGGAGAGCACTCGGTACTGGGAGTACTCTCTAAAAGAGAAAATCCTCAAGGCTTTCCTGTTCCCTGTGGAAAAGGTATAGAACAGTTCGACGTTTATGAGGAGAGACAAGGACACAGGCGGCCACCAGATGCCGCTGCAGGACGGGCAGCGGCTTCCCTTGGCTGGCCAGAGCCCTTCCCGCCTCCAGAGCCCCGGGAAGGGCGAGCCCACCCTCTGCACACACCGAAGCCTGCCTGCAGAACAGGGCCGCGGCTTTGTCCTGCTGTTAAGAGGACTACCAAAAATAAAGACACCTCTGCAACCTTGCTCTTGAACATGGAATAAAAACTGGCAGCCAGTAAATCACAGCTTTTTCATTTGGAAAAAAAATGCCATCTACAAGTTCGATTCTTCTAAACCCATTTCTTTAAAGGCTGCAATTAGACATTCACTTGTCCCTTTTCTCTAAAGGCAGCCTCTCCCCTTCCTTCACCCGCTTAAAAACATTGTCCCAACAGTGGTCAAGAATTGCAGCTTGTGTAAAAATAACTAAACAAATGCATGGGGCAGAAGTTCCTGGGCCAGTAAGCCAAGACTTCTGTCACAAGGCAGCCCTCAATCAAACCTGACAAAGCCCTGGTTTAGGATCTGCTATCATCAAGTTGGCCTGACATCAAATTTGATCCATCAGCTCAGTAGCTGAAAACCATTTAAAAACTAAGGGCAAATCAGCATTTTGATAAGCATTATTCAGCCCTCTATGCCCCACAAGATAAACTAGTTGCATATATGATAGCTCTAATGAAGCATGTGCATGTTTCCAGTAGTCATGCACTGCATGCTTACTCACACCTCCAAGAGGGGAAAAATAATGAAAACCTAAACCACAGCCCAAGGTAAAAGGCATGAACAGCTGCAAGCCTTATCCAAAGACATTCCAAGCGATATAAACGGGCTCTGTTCCTGTATTAAACAATAACAGGGTTTATTGCAGTGGTTTTGGCAGAGCTTCATCTCTTGTTATAAACACTCCTGGTCTCACAGCTGCACCAACTTGAAAATGAAAGCTGAATCAAGTCACAATGTTCTCTCCTCCAACACACCCTCAGAACAATGCTAATCACCTAAAGAAACAAAAATATTTGGACAAGCCAGACTCTGGCAATTCAGACTATTTGAGGATGGTGTCAAGCCTGTCTTTAGCTCAAGTAATTGCATTAACTACTCCCCTGATTCAGCTTCCCCTTCAAGTTAAACACAACTCAATATGATTGCTTTCATGCACGGGTCTTGAAACCAAGTTCTGCTAAGATTTCAGGCTGCTGCTTATTTTAGCAAAACTTGCTTTAGTTGGCCTAGATTTCCCCTCTCTTCCACGACTGACTTTCAGTAACTGTATGATTTTTACAAAAACCTGTTACTAAAATATGCACAGTGCAAATCACATATAAAACCCCACCACATGCCAGTTCAGACAGTCATAGTAACTGTATATGTTTTTTGTGAGTTAAGGTTTATCTGAAACTGTCAGAGAGCATCAAGTGCAGAACTGAGGTCAGCTCTGTTACAGAAGGCACAGGGCTGGAAACACTGCTGACCCTGTTGAAGAACTCCTTTAAGCAACACTCCGGTTTACCCCTTTCCAATCCATCCTGACTTTGTCAGGGAGAACGCTGACAGAAGGTGGGATACGTGAAGGAAAATACTGTACATACAACACATGGCGATGGCACAATCCAAAACCCGTTTAATTACAGACACCATTGACTTTGTGCGCTTTGCACCTGGCCCTGAGCTCCTGTTACACAGGACCGTGGGTCATGAGAGGTCAGATTTCACATCTGTCTTCCCTTTAAAGCATCACCAACAAAACACTTTCCCTTCACAAAGTTACTCTGAACATCTTGTGCATATTTTATAGCAAACATAAGAAGGATTACCAAACCAACTAGTCAGGTTAATAAAATAATAATCTTAGTGGTGTATTACAAAAGAAATGTGCAAGAGTTCCTCCTAAATCAAACTACAATACTTAGCATTAATGGAAAT
Organism: Corapipo altera; assembly: GCF_003945725.1. Lineage (NCBI taxonomy): Eukaryota > Metazoa > Chordata > Aves > Passeriformes > Pipridae > Corapipo > Corapipo altera. The sequence continues at coordinate 4,250,265 of NW_020884903.1, forward strand.
ATTTTTAAGCACTTTCTAATAATTTTGCCATTTTCCAGTTAAGACAGGTATCAGGAAACCTTAAGGCAAAAGGCTTCTTCTTCCACAAAACAGGCTCTTAACGGTTTCTCCCTAACATAACGTGCACACAACAGCATATTGTCAATTTAAAAAAATATTTAATGCTGCCAAAAAGTATAAAAATACAATAAGAATGGCAGTACAAAACAAAATATTTCCTAATTTATTTCTTTTACATCTTTCTACATTAATACAGGCATTATAAAAAACACAAGATGGCAAATTATTTTGTTTTGCAAAGTAGCACACGCTGCTGGTGGTCTTCATCCCCTCGGTGCAGTTTACGCTGTAAACAGATAACTGAGGTCTTCTTGGTACTTAACAGACCTCACTTTTTGTTCCCGAAGAGGGGGCTCATGTCTTGCTTTGCATGTCAATAATTTGCAGTTTATAGCTGCAGAATATTCACAAGTCTTGAAGGCTTAGGTGTCAGTCAGTCTCGGCCTGCGACATACAACCAAAAGAAAGTCACCGATTCAGTACAGAGTACGGGGAAAAACAACAACAACAAAAAAAAGAACTAAGAACCGACAGCGGGTTTGCAGCCCACTGTCAATACCAAACAGCTTCTCATGCATTCCCTGGAGCAACTACTGCCTTTCCAAGTACTCTTGGAAAGCTGTTGCTTTTCCAGAAGGTATTTCCACATTACAGTATAAGGCTGGGGATTTTCAACTACAGGTCTCAGTCCAGCAAACCCCTTCCTCACACATTTAACCCCAAGCACTGCAGAAGTCTCCTTGGGCCTCAGTGGGACTATGGCAAGCTGCATCCCAAAACACACCACCTCTCACGGCTTTGTAGGCCACCCTGGCACAGAAATAACCCTTTACAGGCAAAGGTTTCCTGTAGTGAGGAAGACATCCCAGCACTGTGCATTCTGCTCTTAGGCAAGGTAAGTGTCTACTCTGAGGAACACAGAAAGACACCTTGGTGTCCACGGCACCACACCCCCAGGCTACTACAAGTAAAACAAGTCTGAGTTCTGCGAGCACTACACTGATTCATAATGCAGCTTTCCTCGATCAGTTATGACACACTGAAAAAGGGCTTCCAAGTATTTATCCTTCCAATTTAAATAAAGACTCAGACAGAGATGCAATTTTGAACACATTTATTTTTCGTACATAAAAATGAAAGACTGACTTAAAACTTCAGGGGCAAACAAAAAAGCCCAGGAAGACTACTGTGTGTTACGTCAACTTTGCAAATACCATCCTCTGGCTTAAGCCACTTGGCCATGCAGAAGACTTCCTCTTTTGTCACAATTAATATACTTTCTCGTGCAGTCCTCAAGTGTCTCAGGTTTTACTATAATGCCAAACAGCAAACTAAATAATTTGGTTTACATTCATTAAACATAAAGCTAGCCAGGCTTTTTAATTGCCTGCACGATCCAGTCACACATACATGCATACACATTTATGCCTCTTCCCTTTTCAGGGAGATATAAACTGATGTCAGTAAACCATTTTACTCGAGGTTTAACAGAATAAGCTACGTTTCACTTGCAACATCTCACTTCCATAAAATAAATCCATAGGTTTTTTTAAATTGCTATTTCACACTGAATTAAATTATTTTACTTAATACATTTCAAGGAAAATACAGATGTACCGTCACTCTAAGTGGACTGTCCCTGCACCAAGAACATAAACAGGAAACCTAAAGAACTAATTCCAACTTTGCAAACTCCTTGCAATGGAGATCCAAATGTTTGCTAGGGATTTTTTTAATGAAAATGTGCATAATTTGTACATGAGTGTTCATCTGAGAGTCAAACATTGTTTGATCAAATTCAGAGATGCCCACTGTGCATCAAAAATTTTGACTGATGCATTTCCAGAATAGAGGGGAAAACCAAACACAGTAACCCTTTGAACCAAGCCCAACAACGTTTTAGAAGTAGCACAGGACCAGCCAGCAGCTTGCCAGAAACCAGGGTGGAGGGAGGCAGGAGAGGGGGCAGAAGGCACGTCCTTCAATTTCACCCTTTAAGCATTTCCTGTCATAGGGGTGCCTGGGATCAGCAGTTCTTCATTTTGGCCCACAGTTGTTCCTATTTAACCTCCAAGTTGTGCAAAACTGCTGCAAATTTAAATCCCACAGAATTACAAAGTATCACAAGGGCTTAGTGTGCAGCAGCAACAAGCCTCCGCCAGATTTTGGGTTTTAAGGATTAGTGATGGACCAGGAGGAAGACTTTTATCCAAATTATTTCCTGGAGTGTACTAAGCAACCTGTTGTTTGCTTGTCCTTCCTATTCTCATACTGCCATGAACAATTCACTGTTCAAAATAGTTTTATCCAGGACTTTTATCGGTTCATCTTCCTTAAACTATTAACAGTTAAGACTCCCAAGGTACTTGCAATCACAGAACCAAACTAAACTTTTACAGAACAACTGCTGAATGTGCAAGTCCTGCTTTATTGCATCAAGAAGGTAAGAGAGTGTGAGGAGATGCAAGACGGCCACCTCCTGCCCTGTTCCACCCTGAAATGAGGAATGTTTGCGGAGGATCAACAAAACTGAAAAGCCAGAATTTGGAAGATGGAATCGGGAAACAACTCGAGTGACAACTTGACAAGTTGCAGTTAGAGCTCAGTGCCTGTAGAATACTGGTTGCCCAGGAAACCTTTCTCATGCCAAGAGAAGGGAAACAAATGACAGTGTGATATCAGTGAAGGTTTCGCCTGCACTTTTTCCTTAGCTGCTTTTAAGTATTTAGAATAAAATCTGGAATATTTCTGTTACAAAAGCATTTAATTACACTCCATGTATTTTTCCATAACCAAAATATATTTATAAGGCACATACATTTACACCTACTAACAGTTACAGCTGATACTGAAACACCTGTCTTCTCAATTTAAAGAAAGAAAAAAAAAAATCTTCTGACAGTCTTGTTGGCTAAAAGTTACTGTGGTTGTAAAAATGGTGAAACACCTTGAAATATATGAGCTGCCTGCCTACACTGTGTCAAAGCAGTCAGCAAGTCATTCTGCTGTGAGGGCTGCACATTTGGTCAGCAATGCCACAGAACAAATTGTCTTGTTCTACTGACGCACAAGTTCCCGAATTGAGAACTGTATGAAACTGCACTTGTTTTCCTGATCTGGACCCTTTAGCATTTATTTACTATATAAACACGATATAAACAGTGTGGTCCAAAACAGTATTAGCTATTGCGAAATGAGAATTTCAAAGGGTAAACTGTACTTAGCTTTGTGTAGTAAATGTCAAAGTAACTGGGCTCCATGCCTCTTATGTTATTACCAAGCTTGGATGTTCTGAAAAATTTTCAAGTTAATTCCTTTGAATAAGGAACAAAGTAACCATCCAGCTCTTTTAGTATTTTTCAGCAATAAATCCAGGAAGCACTTTACAAAATGGGAGGGGGGGAAAGAAAATTCCCAAAACCCCACACCCAACAGAAAATAACCAAGCTTAAGAAAACAGAAGGAGAAAACATGACTTCTCTGAAGTCACCCAACAAGGCAATGCTTGAATAAATAAAATCCATATTTCAAAGTACAATCCAATCCTACAAATTATTAGGTCTCAACTGGAACAACAAGCTACATACAGCCACATACCATCTGTACTGCAAGGTAATTTAAAGCACAGAAATTGATTTGTGTTGAATTACTATTTAGAAAGTGTTATTGTCCAAGGAATGGAATTTTAAAGGGGCTGTAGCACAGGTATTCCCAAAATATTAGTCATCAAGTGTTTTACCATCATGTCTCTAAAACAGTGCTGGAGAAACCGAAAAGCAGTTCTAGACTTTGTGAAGCCACCAAAGTGGCTCATACAGGCAAACAAACTGGGTATGGCAGAACACTACCAACATTTCTTTCCTATTAAAGCCACCCTTGGAAGTCCAACTATAGTTTCCTTTGAATGTGCTTTCTACACTTATCACTGATGAATGAATTTTATTCTTTCTAGCAATTAAAATCTATAGACACACAAAACATTATGTCTCACATTTAATGGAATGTCAGAACTTGAAATGTTGGCCTTCAAACAGTAGCTGAAGTCTGAATACATTAATCAACAGTATGATTCTCAGTGGGGACTAAGTTCTCAAAAGTCTTAAAAAAAATTGAACTTCTATGCCTTACTTAAATAATGAAAACTACAAAAAATAAATAAGGAATGCAAATTAACAGAGTCGAAATTGGCAAGTGCTTCATCAGACCCCTAGCTGCTCATTTCAAACTGGAGAGACAAAATATGGGGAATGGTTGCACTGTTCTTTTCATGCACAAATTATAATTACATTTAGTTTCAAAATGAAATTCTTTTGGTCAGAAATTTGTACAAACTGAGCTTTTAAAAGTACAGTGAACTACAAAAAGATTAAATATGCAATTATAAAATATATTTATCCTAGGTTGTAAGAATATAAAATGTTTAAGTTCATGTCACTAGTACATTACACATATTTAAGGATAACTTCTTTGCATTAATAATGTAAATGATACAACATTGTTTATTGCTTACGTCAGGCATGTAAATTTAAATCCAGACAGCCTTCAGTAGCTAAACCTCCATGGTTCAGCTTTGTTTAAGATCTGGTAGAACACCATTTTAAAAAGTGTATAAACAGTTGCAGCAAGTTTGCACCTGCTCATATAAACAAAAACCATCAACTCTGTTGGGGGGCAGCAGTTCATTTTTGTAAGTACCTGCAGTGGAAGGTCCTGAGATGTCGACATGGGATCAAGTTTACATCACTTCTCTACTGTATGTAACAGTCTGTACCCATTCCAGGAGTAAGGAGTTTACTGCTTAAAGTCACACCCCTAGTCATTAACTTGCAGCAAAATTAGCTGTCGGAGCAGTCACGCTTACTGTTAACTTACAAGGAATGTTCTTGAAAATACATTTTCCAGAAAGAATAAGCACCAACTAAAATCAGTGTACCAAACCCAATCTTAGTGAGAATAGGTTTCCAATATAACCACCTTTTTCTTTTTCTTTCAGTCTCATTTAGCTTCTGCTTCATCTGCTGCAGCTTCTGTGCTGTGTTTGCTTTTCTATCCTCCCGCAGTCGTTTTCGGACAGAACTGAAAGAGAAAAAAAAAAGATAAAACTTACACTGTAGAACAGGAAAAGAGGCTGTTACAATATTAAAGCAAACCTCTTTCCAACACACTCCCTGTTGTTAATCCACTCTTAGCATAAAGCAGCAGTATATATAATTCAAGCCAAGCAATCTTTTATGATGTTTTAACCACCTTGATGTGGAGAGTTTCAGATCAGTGAAGCCCCACGAAGTAAGTAGATGACAGACGTAAAGATGTACATGGCACTTGACCTACGTTGTCCAACAAAGAACAGATGGAGTCAGCTAAATTATCTGAGCTTAGTCTTTCACCCCTGTTTGTGCCCCATTTGGTGGCAGAGATGTTTTAATGGAAGCTGGTTTTGTATGCAACCTCAGATACTACGTGCAAACATTCATAGTATGTACATGGGTCCCTCCACTGCAGAGTTCATACCAGCCTCAATGATACACTGATCCAAACCAACTCACGCCTGCATGCAGGTTTAATAATAACCCATCTCTGGCTGTGAACCAGATCTTGATAAAGGACACAGACTGAAAACCCAGTTCTGTGTGTTGTTACACTGTCAGGGCCACCTTGTAAGTCTTGTCTCCAAAAGTACCCTCACGATCTCTAAGACAGCCATGACTACGGCACAAAAACCCATTTTGATTGTCCAACTCCTTAGCACACAACCACCACGCTCACACCCACACCCCACCCCGCTTGTGAGAGGTTCCTTCAAACATCTACAGAACTGCTGTCACTCCCTCTCAAAAACACTCATGAAGACACGGAAAGACAAACCCATCAGGGCATTTAGCGAGCCAGAAGTTATTTCAGAATTCCAGCCTATCCACACTGAACTGCTGTGTTATGTCTCAGGCTGCAGCCCTTTGGGACAGACACTGCCTCCTCCTGTGCACCGCACGGCTCAGGTCAGCACAACCCTGACTGGTTTCTGGATCTCTGGTTATGGATCACCATTTGGTGACCCCCATGGGGGCCGGCCCAAGTGACACAGTGCCTCCCAACTGAGATATTTGTACTTGTGAGGCAGAGACACTTGAAGGAGAAAGACAAGTTTACATGACAGCTAAACCACAGAAAGCTACTCACAGTGGTAGATTTAACATGAACAGAGGGTAACATATGGCTCCAATGATACAATTTCAACCGCTACACAGAAAGTGGTAGGCGATCAAGCCTTTGTAAGGTAACATGGATTTTTTAAATCAGAAGTTAGCATTGTATTTAAAAATCAGCATCAAATTATTTTTGGCAATTTTAGGACCTAATTCACACTGCACAATGGAGTTCACTGACAGTCTGCAGGAAAATGCTTTCAAGCATGAGGTTTAAGTGCTTCAGTCAGAGACATTTTCTTCTCTTGTCCTTTCAACAGTAAAACTCTATCACAAGGAACATCTGAGGTTGTATTTTTAAAATAATTAAATAAGATAGTCAAATACCACCATTCCTTCCTCTCTACTGAAGAAAGATCTTCAAATTTTCTTATAATAAGAAGTAAGCCTTTTGAGAGAGTGTATCTGCCTTCTAAATGTTTTCTTTATCTTGCCTACCTTTCAGTGTTCCCATCTGTGATATCTTGAACTTTAGTGGACAGGTCAGTGTTTACTTTCTCCATCTGATCTTTGTTCTCCAGGCCTATGCTGTTCCCATTGTACTTCTCTGTGGTTATTTTAGTCGGGTGCGGAGGAGACTGCTCGGAATGTGGCGCTTGGTCCTCCTTAGAGAGTTCCTTCCACCGTTTCTGCAAACAAGGAGAACATATTTCAAACATTCCCCTAACACTAAAGACAACTCTTGCTCAAGTTGTAGTCAAAAGAACAGTCACAAAAGTAGATTAAAAGGAACTACCAGATCAAGAAAATAACCTGCTAGATGAAGAAATAAGGTTAAGGGAAGATGAATCTTCTCCAACAATGATCAATGATCCTTTTTTCTGTTTCTCTGGGATGATGCTACTAAGGTGGCATGAAGCCACTAACTTTAGGGTTTGTATTGTCCACAGTAGCTCCACAACTAGGAAGCAACCTGCCTAAAAAGAGAGAACTGGGAAAATTTCACTAGATTTATTTATGCCAGTTGCAGACTACTATTTCACATTAGCCCAGAGATCTACTGCATCATAAAACAGTTATTCACCTTGTTTTGAGAAGTAATTTATACAAAGATGGGAAAAAAAAATTGGAAGCAAACCTGGTTTGCTAGATCTCTGCCCTAATGAGTAACTGTTCTAATGATGAATAGTCTGAAGGACTTGCAGCAATAGAACTTCATGCAGAAAAAAACCCAAGAAAGTTCACAGGAAGGAAAAGAATTGTCCCTAAAAACCCATCCTTTCTTTTCTCACACAAATCATTCAGTGCCTATAAAGACACAGAATACCTTGTAGAAAAAAAATCAGTTACTTTTAAAAGTCTATGATAGGGAGGATGAACTGAAAATTGACTCTTCTCAAATCTAAGTGATAGATTCCTGTCTGCAGCATGAATTCAAGACTGATGGTTTAAACTAAATATCAAACTCAGACAGTGATATAGAAAAGCCAGCCACTTATAAATGGACTGCTGGCAGAATGAGTTTAACAATGAACTGACTTCTCCATTGCAAAGAAGCTTCCAGTACAGATCTGAAATTCACAAAGGGACTAGTCTTGACCCAAAAAATACTTAATTCTCAGAGGTTTTCTTTGTTTTGTCTTAAACAAACATACAAACAAAAAGAAGCAGCCACTGACAAATGGAAATCCACTTAGCAGCTCCTCCTCACTGTCACAGAAAAAGGCCTTTTGGAAGACATATTTGTGTCCACAACAGACTTGCTGCCTAAGACAAATACTGATTATACCCGTAGTTGATAAAGCCACACAGCAAAAACTGAAATCAGAGACAACTTTACTGCTCTTGTCATACAGAAGGAATTTCTCACCAAGAATTCTATTCTAAACGTGTAATAACAATCGCTGACATGGTTGGTAATTCCAAGTTTAAATATGTACGACAAGACTGTGTGAATGGCAGGATCAATTAAATAATGAAGCAGACAAACTGCATGCATGTTGCAGTTGCAGCCACTAGCTGGCAGCAAGTTAAGGTTGTCTTTGCATACTGACTTCCAAAACCCATGGCTATGTCAGAGATGAACATTTGGCTAATGCTATAATAGAGAGGCAGTCAATAACTTCATGCCCTCCCCATTATTAGCAGACAGAAGTGAACACCTCTCACGCTCTGGAGAGTACAACTGTTCCATTCAGGGTCAAAAAAGCAGCCTATCTGACCTTGAAAGGAGAAACATTCCTTTTAAGTACTGCCAATTGATTTTCTGCATGTGACCCTGAGGCCTGAAGAGAAAAACACCAGAACAAATGCCTGCAATGCAGGAAACACTGGTTTAAGAAAGATCATCTGAACAGTCATAACAAGAAAAAGAGAACAAATGAGAAGTGTGCCTTCTTAGGCATTCTCTTACTATGGAGAAATAACACACTTGAACCTGACTGCTCCCTTGTATCCAGAAATGAGAAATCCTGTGATCTAGATGGCTAAGTGTGGGAACCTGACCTGCTCCTCAGTGTGGACCATGGCTTTGTAAAAAACAAAGCAGAAAAATACTACTGGAGACAATATCTCATACCACCAGAAACAGCTTCCAGAAAATAAAGACACTAAACTGCTGTTAGTACTAGGATGAATCATGAAGTCTTCTGGGCATATGGCACAGGTGTCAAGACTAGCAGAACACTGTCCCAGGTGTTGATCAGCAGTTGTGCAAAATTATTTCTAGCAAGTCAAGAAACATTTGTTAAAGAGAAGAATTAGACAACTACCAGAACCACAGAGGAGAGAAAACGTGGTTTAGCTTATCTGCTCTATTCATGATTTTAAGAAAACAACAAAATAAAAAAGCATATAAAAGTAGAATTAAGTCTGCTTCGAAGCCTCTCCTCCCAGTCCTGCCTTGCTCCCAGCTCCAGTCACTTAACATCACTGTAGCTACTGTTATGCCTGCAAGCCACTCTGATGAAACAGTGAGATAGGTAATTTTTTTTGCCCCAAAATTCATTATATTTGGCTAGATTCTACTGAATATAACACAGATTTTAAGGGACATGAAAAAAACACGGCAACTTTAGTAATAAACGTTATCTGTGGCATCAGGCAACTCTTCTGTTGGGAAAATACATAGCAAGGATCAAGAAATTCTAAAAAAGATCCTTGCTATCTTCAAAGCAGTACTGGTCATTACTTTTGCTTTTTAGTATTGAAGACACAGATTGAACCTTCTTTTTCTAAACATTTGTACAGACCAATTATTTTTATATTTTACTGAAAAGGGGACATATACATAGGATTAGAAGTTTAGTTCACAGAAGGCACTGAACAGATATCCTCTGATGCCTCCTAGGCATCTATTGAAAAAGATTAATTATTTAAATTCCACAAAGTTACATGTTTTAAAATAATTCGGAGCTCATTTTTTTACTACTGTTGCAGTCTGTTGTTTAAATACACAGACCTATATGCTTACCTGTATAGTTGAATCACCCATTATAAATTTTGCTCCTTCTATTACAGCCATATATGAAAATCTTAGTTGATCAGGAGTCTGAATAAGTCCCATTCGATATTTTCTCATATCCAGTAACACCTTCTTAATATCTACAGAAAATGGGTCCTTTTTTTCCATCTGTAAAGAAAGTTACATTGAAAAGTATCAATGGTATATAAAAACAATTGCAAGTGAAAGTCATAAAATTCAATCTAAAAATCATATTATGCTTATATTGGTTATATAGAAAATTAACCACTCAAATGATTTCTATTTTGTTTTTACAGATAAAATGCAAACCATCTAATGAAAACTTGTTATGAACAAATCGATGATCCTGTATTAACCAAATAAATTAGTACTCTAATATCAAGTTTTAAACTTAAAAAATTTAGGTATGCTTGATTTTATTTAGGTATGTATTGAAACTTTGAAATAAGACTATAAGAATCAGAACTGTAAAATAGTATTTCCTGCTGCTCCTGAATGGAACAGCAATTTAGACAGATTGAATGTGGCAGAAGTTTCCTTATTTAAAGCAGAATCCCTAATCCAAGCAATGCACACACTTGTCCCTACATTACATTCATGGAGCGTTTTTAAACATATATCTGCACTTCTTATAATGTTCACTATAAATCATCTAATATTAAAGTATATTTGCATCAAAATATACCTGTTTTCAAAAAATGCATCAAAAAAGAAAAACTGAAGAAAAAAACCAAAAAATAAGTTGAAAGGATCTAACCAAACCAAAAGACAGGTCTCTTGTCACTTAAATGAAATCCTATTTCACCTAACCCCGTGCTGTCCTTTTCACTATTGCCAAGCACAGACAAATAAAAAGTCTGTGCCTGGACTTCACAATCCAACAAAATTCTAAAGCGATTTTAAATATTATTTAACATTTAAAGTTCACTCATGTCATGAGCAATTCTGATGATGTAGCTCACTGAGTAAACATAGAAATCTATACATCCATGTGACACTGCAACTGGCTGCCAAGCCCCATCTCCCAGGGGGCTGCACAGCAAGGGAAATTCTGCACCACTCTTCATTACATACTGCAGGAGATCCAGGGACGTGCCCGATTTCTCATGCTAGTTCAGATAACAATTTTCTGCACTCTTAAGGAAAGGGGCCTGTCAGACTTGTGAGATATTCTATGTTTGGAGAAAAAGACTTATAGATTTAGTTATCTCCATATATATATTCACAAGCTTAACTTTAAACTTATATTAAAATAACCAACCAGTCCTCAACCTTTTCTAAGCACATCTTATATAAAAGGGAAAGAATGCTAACTATTTACTTTCCAGGAAGCTTTGAAAATACGTAATGTACTTGAAGATGGATTTGTAAATGCATTTCAAGAGCCGTGTTTTTAAACCGTCAAAATATGTGAAGAAAAAGAAAGCATGATGTCTTAATTAAAGTTTCCACTGGCATGTCATTAACTTCAATGTTTTTAAAGCCTTCTGACCAAAAAGCCCACACTGGGAAGGCAGGCAAGGTGTCAGGAGAAGGGAAGAGGTGACAGAGTGAATAAGCAAACACTTACCAGAACCAGACAAGTGTCTACTAATGAAAACGTGCCAGAACGTCCTATCCCTGCACTGCAGTGAACTACTGCAGGCCCGTGTTCAGGACTCAGTGAACCAGACTCTCTGACTTTAAACAGGAAGTTCAGGAATGAAGCTGGGGATTCAGGAACTCCAAAGTCTGGCCATGTGGTATAATGAAAATGGGAGATCATCCTGGACTCACCGCTCTAGAAGTGAAAACAAATAAAACAATACAACTAGGAAGTGTTCCTCTTTTGTTCAGTTAGCACACATTTCCCCAATCTAAATCAACAGCTATTTTCTATTTTAAAACTCCCATTTAGACAAACCATCCCATAACTTGCTTTAAGTTGGATGACAACCAACAGTGCAAACTGAAGCAGTTTTTTATCCGAGTTGGTCGTTTCCTCCTTTCCAATTATTACCATACCCATTTTTTTCTTCTTCTCAAACTCCCAATATATTTGGGTTGCTTTACTACTTACTTCCAAATATCCTTCCTTTTCTACCATTAGTGCAGTTTAAAGGTTGACAGCAGTTATTAGACAGCTAGAATTAATACTACTGAAAAAAGTCCACATCAGCGTTGTATACACTCTCCACTTTTGCTCAGAGCAAGTTTTAATGGCAAGAGGTATCACATCTCCTTTCTATGAACCACATTACTGTGAGGAGCAGGAAGCGTTATGGAAAAGGCCTGTAACAACCCATACAGCAGGATGTCTAGCAAGACTTCCACAGGACATATTCAGTCTTTTTAAGTAAAAAAGGAGGATTCCAAGATCATATAGTTGCTTTAGAACCACACAGTTCCTCTCCTAACACGAACAACTAACTGCAAGTACTGAAATGACAGCAAGAATATGTATATAAAATCCGGATTATATTTTTATGGAACTGACTTCAGACTTGCTGTTAAATGCTACTCCTTGCCATGGTGATTCTGAGACAAACTGATCACTGATTTTAGCTCAGGAATTTTAGAAATGTTCAGTTATTTTTACCTTCTCTCCATTACATCAAATTTTCCACCTAAACCTCGACAGAGTTTGAACACACGAAGATTTAAAATAGCAATGTATTCTAGAAAAAGTTATTTTTCCTTCTTCAGCAACAATAAAACACAGCCTTAAAATTAAAATAAACTCTACTGTTCTTCATCTGCTCAGTCCATTTCAACTTCTTACCAGAGACAGCTTACGAAACTCCTTTGTGAAACTGAAGTAATCCAGTTCGTGGTTACCACAGTAACAAAAATATTCTCCCGTTTTGTCTTTTGCCTTCAATGCCTGATACTGCAAGACTGCCAGTATTTTCACAGAAAACAGTGAATATTAACACAACTCCAGTGACTCTCAAATGCACAGTTATCTTCCAGAAATATTTTGTCTTTTGGCTAAGAGCTCAACAAAGACAACAGAGTGTGATCTATGGTATTGGGAAAGTGAGTTCACAGGAAGATTTCATGTGGAAAAAAGACTACCAAGGCCTAAATTGTGTAAATACACTGGGAATTTCCTTTGTCTGAAGCAAAGCATTAAAACAAGAGTTTGCATTTTCAACTGAGATCTTCCAACTGTTCCTCTGTACCTAATTTTTTAAGTGGCGAGTTAACTCACAAACCAACAGAAATGACCTGTTTGTTTAAAAAGCATGAAGGACATAAATTTTTTATAAGAAACCTGGAAATAACACTCAAGCAATTTCCTCTGTTTCTAAGAAAAATAATTCATCATTTTAGAAACAAAATGAAGAAGAAAACTGGAGAGGTGAGCTAAATGCACATATTAGGTAAAGCAAAGGTCAAGGTTGTTCCTTGTGAATCTAGACGGTCTTTAAGTGGCAAATGATACTCCCTTCTCACCAGACTGTTAGACAGCATTACAGATGAAAACCTCCCTTACACCTCAAGAAGGCAAAAATGCCTTTTTTGTCATTTGGTATGTGGGGTTTGTCTGTGTAGGGGTGTTTCCCCCCCCCCTCATCCTCTAACAAGCACTAGCATCCTCTTCCTAAAAAAGTACTGCTTCAAGCACATGGCCAAGTGTCACCCTGCTTATACACTAACCTGAAATAAGTATTTCTAAAAGAGAGATTAAACAGTGCTGTTGCACATGTCACTCAGCTCTAACCCACAGAACTTTTTTTCTTTCTTGCATGAAGGCTTTGTCCAACCCATGATTTTCCATCCCTCCAGCTCATTTTAAAAATACTTAGTCTCTTCATCTTTCTACAAGAGTCCCATTGCAGTGCACCGGAACCAGCTGGTCGTCTCTGAACTTGCAGTCTCTAATCCTACAGTCAAATCCCATTTGAATATTTCAAACCTCCCACATTTCTCACTTAAACAGAATGGCTCTTTCAAGTGGTGCTTGGCAGTCAAGCTGTACAGCTGAAACACTGCCTTTGTGTGGGTATCTGTAGCACCCTTTCTTGAAGAACTCCCAGTCACTGAGCCATGCACCATAGCCATCACTTATGTGAAGTGACTTCGGACTGTAACGAGAAGAGTTTTGGCTTGCTAAAGATTCACAACTGTTGACAGATAAAAATTCACATTTAAAGAACAGCTAAATTTGATTTGAAGTGTTATCAGGAAGTCAGCAAGTCTTTTAAATTAAAAAACCCTGGACTTCAGGGTTCAGGCACTAATATAAAATTTTATATGTTATACACAATGAACACATTTCTGCACAGTAACTGAAAATCAGTTTGTTCTATGGTAACCACAACACAATCTTCTAAGATTTATTTCCTAAGACTAGCTACCAAAAAAAAAAGCCAATAATTTTTAAAAAAAATTACTCAAATCATTCTAGCAAAATTTTTAGGAACTACTGGGATAAGCTTTCCATTAATTATGTGTCACACTGTAACTTTCTCAGGGTATCTGGGTTGCCACACCTGAAATTACAGAAAACAAAAAAGTTTTCTTTCTCCAAAGACCAATACTTAATAGTTGTGACCAAAAAAAAAAAAACAAAACTAAAAGCAGCAATAAAGAATATAAAAACATATTCAACACAAGATGGAGTTTTTGTTAGACACTGACAGCTAACTTGAGAATCTCCACATAATATTGCCACAAAATTAGCAACACTATCCAAAAGAAGGTTAGTTTACAAATTTAACAAAAGGCTCTCAAACACCTGACTATCACTTCTACAATATGCTGGGACACTTTGCTTCAAATCATATACATGCAATAGCTTCACACATAAATGCCTACAAAATTTTAACACGAGCACAGTTTCTTCCTTCTACCCTTATTTTCCGACAGAGGCACAGGTTTGTGGAACCTTCACAATAAGTCTTTGCTCAAGGCGAACTCTGAACCTGAGCTATTACAGCAGAAAGCAGCACTCAACTTGCAGAAGGGTTTATGACTGACACTGACAAAACCGGGGAGAACACACAATGAACCACGGTGGAAGGCAGCTTCAAATGCCTGTATTCTAAAATGCAGACTGGGTCAGGCAAAAAATAAGGAAATTCCACAATAATCACCAGCAAGACAAAGAACATTGGAAATATTTTCAAAACTTTTGGAAAGGTACCAATAAACACCATTTTCTCTCCAAAGCTTTACTGGACTCTGCCAGCCCCAATAGCAAAAACAAATGTTTGCCTAGAACAGATATAAATGAATCAAACACCCAAATGCTTTGCTCTAATCTTTAAAAAAGAACACCCTCCCAACCTCACCTGCTCTTTAAAAAAAATCGACAACAAAACAACCAAATATTCAGTGGTTGTTTCATTGGTAACAACACTAAACAAGCACTTTACTCTTCATACATATGTATTTTCCTTATGTCTTAAAAGAGATTTGCTGCAGTAAGACAAATATACTTCAGCTCAGAATGGTTATATTATAGAGACAATTTTGGTTCTGTTTTCAAGGAAATGCTAAAATTTAAGTATTCTTGGCATTCAGAGTATATTTTGTTCATGAGTCACATTCCAGGCATCGAGTGGCTAAATGTCTTACACTCTGCCTCCACCAAAGGCCCCTCCAGAGTAACTTGCATAAACACAGTTAAGCTCACATTTCAAGTTACTGTGAATACTCTGTTCCCACAAGTTTTATGGTATAATTATCAAATCCTTACAAAAGGTTGCATTTAACATTCATAGTGTTAGTCTAGAAACTATGCAGGTTTTTTGTTTGAATAACCAAGTATGTTTTATTTCTTTTAGTGTTTTATATAAAGATTATTCTTTGGAGTTCATATGTGTAGAGCCCTACAAGAGTGCCAGGCTATTAAAATAAAAATTCAATACAGAAAGTTTTCTAGGTATTTGTGAAACTGATTTACGTGACATACAAGAAACTCTGCAGAGCGCCGACGGGGACTGCTGGTCCAAAACAAACCCAGAAATTTAAGTGCTCAGTAGTTCCAACTCAAAAGTCTACTATAGTATAGGTTGTGCTGTTCCTCAAGGCATTTCTGCATTTTCCAATTAATGTTATGTTCAAACATACACGTGATGAAAACTGCATCCTTTGAAAATAGGAAGTTTAAGAGTAGGGGCCAACATCTGCCGAATAATTCCACAAAAAAGCCTTTTTGGTAGTTAGGAAAACTTGCATTCAGCTTTCCAAAAAGGAGAGTTATTCTTTCTCAGGCACTAGCTTGCAAGCACTACTCCTCTTTTCTTTGCTTTTGCTGTCATTGAACAAACTACTAAACAGAAATTCTTTAGGTCAGCAGGACAGTATTTCACAAAGCTCTTCTTACAAGGAAGAAACCAAGGAACAACATGCCAAGTTTTATCATGTTGATCTCATGAGGGAGGTTTTGAATTAACGAGACAATTTTGAATAAAACTTGCCATAGTAGCACTTAAGGCAAGATTTACAGGGAGAGAGAATATCTTACAAGACATAGCTGGAACAAACAGACAAGCTCTTCAATCCTGTCTTCTGCTCTGAAACAGAAGCAGCAAATTCCAAACCAAGTTCAGGCCAGGAACAATTTTTTTGAGCTTAACTTGGTTAAATTGTCAAAGTGCTTAATTTTTTAAGAGAAAAGGATGGTTGGCCCTGTGGAGCAAAAGGGGAGGTAAGCAAGTGGAGATGAAGTTACCTATCTACAGATAGTAATCACCCCTCCCCCAAAAAACTTAAGACAGTTGGATTGAATTACATGGAAAATTCAAGTTCCACTAAAAACCAGTCATTATTAAGTTGGATTTCGGATAGTCAAAGGAAATCAGAATTTTCAACTCCTGTGTTCCTCCCTTTAGGTTAATTCTTACAGCTCCTCTTAGAATCACCACTACTATCAACCACAATTGAGCATGCTAAGGTGCTGCCATATGGAAAATATAAATATAAAAATGCTGAAGATGTTACCTTTTTAATGTATAAATTGAGGTCTAACTTGCTTATATTCCACACCAACATCTATAACATCCTCAGAAGCCAAGTGCATTAAAATTCCCACTGCAGAAGCTCAAACAAACCTTGAGTGACAACATGCTAAATGGTTCTCACAGTACACTTAAGCCCAAAAATACGAGCTGGATAGACTGAGAAAAGCTTACGTTGATATTTTCTAATTGCAGTAGATGTACTGTGTAATAGGATTTGACATCTTCAGATACCAGCCTCACACGGAAACCTGTTTCACTGAATGTCATAACTTCTTCTTCTTTTGTTGGCCAGTATTGTGCACACTTCACCTATTTGATTTTTTTTTTTAAAGGAAGGAAAAAAAGAAGGGGAAAAAAAAGAAAAAAATCTGGTTAAATATTCCTAGTATCTTGGGCTTTGCATGTGCAGATTTTGAGACCCCATTATTCAACACAGTAGACTCAAGCAGCTGCTCCCAGTTTGAGAACTCTCGAAGTCTGTAATCCGTAATGTTTACAGCCAAGTCACTACAACTGCTTCAGTGGCTATTATGCATTCCAGTTTTATCTGTTTATGCTTTCTCTCACTGCAGGGCTAACATGTTTTGAGATACATCTTAACCCTTCTCCCTCTCCCCCCTCTAGTTCTCTACAGGGAACTGAGACCTCTGTTCAGCTGTTTCAGCGTTTCCTCCCCCCATTTCTGACATGCACACCTGCACATTTACAGAACTCTTCGATCACATTCAGTTCTCCCCAGGCCTGTGGTATACTGGAAGGTTCTAGTGAAACAAAGGATAAGCGAACAAAGCAATGCAAAACCATTGTCTTTTATTGCTCTTGCTCTGCACTCAAACTTTTTGTAGGAAAATTTTCGCACAAGAAAATAGGTGACTTTTTAGAAGACCAATCAAATCTTCTTCACTAACTATTCTGAAGAAAAGACATAAACCTCAAATGACATGCACTTAAAACTAAAATCCACAGTGCTCTTATGTGCATTATCAGAAAAGCTACATCATGGCAGAAAATTTTTGTATTCTGCATGTATACCAACTGTTCACCAGTTCTCGGGCAGCAGTTTGTCTTCACTGTTACAGCTAACATCCCTATATAACAAATATACTACTCTTCAGAGGAATCAGATTTAGAGGAATTCATCTAAAGATACTTTAATTCAAACTTGTTTTCCCACCTTCCATTTTGTTCCAAGAGCATCTCATGCTGCCTCTACTCCACACTATTTCTATCTGCATATCCTCCTTTCTCAGAATGTTACTTTCACCTTTCTGCATTCATCACCAAATGGATGCTATTTTCACCAAACTGAACTTTAGGTCTTAGCTCCATCACTTTAATGTTACATTCAATACACATTATGCTGTACACCAGTGAGAAAGTTTGTTAGTTCTTTTAATGTAACAATCAAACACCGCTCAACTGTATTAAAATTATATGGCTTTACAACTTTAGGCCTAATCTCACTTACTGATTCTTTTTCAACAATTCTGTTCAGCATGACAACTGCTTTGGTTTGTTGTTGCCATACCATCAGCCAAAAATGACAACAGGTATTAGGTAGAGGACCCTGTAAAGAAAAATGGGCGTGAGAACATATAGGCAAACCGGTATTTGAACACAGTTAATAGTTCACTGTGGAAAAGAGGAATAAGTCTTCCTCTGAAAGTTTAAACAAATTATTAATAGAATTATAGAAGTGGCAGGTAAGAAAGTAACCACACTGCCCAGACCACTACAGGACTTGAAATGTCTGTGTATTTTTTTTTTGAAGAAAAAAACCAATCAAACAAAACCAAACAACAGAACAATAAAAACTCAGGGAAAGCATATTTGGGTTGAGCATCAATACTACTTTGCCGTTAGAATTAAAACTACTGTTCAGAAGGTACAAGATGAATTAAGGGGTTAAAGTATTGTTGCAATCTATGTCCTAAAGAACTGAAGAGTAAGAAATACTTGAAAAGCTTCATAGGCAGTAAATTAATTATATTTCAATATTCCCTTTAGTTTTTCTTAAAATATAAAATAATCTGATCACAGCTACATCACACAGTCTGTTAATATGAGATATATGTAATACATACAGACAAGGAACCATCCAAATACAAATTACAACTGTATAAATCCCCTCCCCTAGATTCTCAATCCCTGTAATACTGTAGTAATTGGTACTACTCACCTGTGTTAAAATATAGTATCTCTGGGCTTCTTCTATGACCACTAGGCTGGCATTGATATAGTCATTCTCGGTGTTCTGGAGTTTTACACGACTATGATCATCTAAAATTCAAATAAAATTAAGAATTAATGATGCATGCATCTGGATGAATACTCTCTCACAGGCAAGTTTAGGTCTGACAAGCAACTTGAAATAAATATTGCAGTCCTACTCAAGCAGTAAACTATTTGTATATGTGAAAATAATTTCTCATCTATCTTTGATAACTGCCTCTCTCATTCTCCCCTCAGCATTACATCAGAGTAATTTCAGGTAGCTATTACTACCAGATGCTCAGAAAACTGGAATACCCATTTTTATTTAAAAAACAGCCAAACAAAACAACCCTCTCATACATGCCAAAAGATGCTCACAGCCATCCCTCAACAGCTGCATTTCCTTAATACAACAGCACCACAACTCACACCAGGCAACGCTGTCCTATCACATCAGATCACTCCACTGCATGGTTTCCTTTGTGTTCAGAATTCCAAAATTTTTGGTGAAGTTTCATAGGTTGAGGTAGAATCATAAAGAAAAACCTCACACAGCTAAAAAAACTCACCAAAATGTACTTGCAATAATTCAAACTAAGCATTGATCAATTTGATTTTCCCAATGAGTTATTGCCAAATACTGTACAATATAACAATAATAAAGAGACACATGCAAAAACGTACATATTTAACAAATCTTTCAATTAAATGAAGCCTAATCTAATTACATGGTTTCAGTCTCTCACAATTACATAGGCAAGACAGAAGATTCTCCTATTTATGGCAGAGGCAAGTGAAGGACTCAGTTTAAAATTCTAACATTAATATGAGAAAGATGATCATACTGTCAAGCTCAAACACTGCATAATAAAAAGTCATTGTGGCTGTTCCTAGAACCTTTTAGTATCTGATTTATCAGCCTCTAGGAGACATTTAGGTAATGAGACTTGTTCATAGTAAGTAATGCTTCAGCCATTTATTGGTCACTGTATTAAATAAAGAGCACTTTTAGTTTAAAATCTGTACACAACTACATGCCAGAAAATGAGATCCAACTGACTGCAAACCTCCTGAAGCTCAACAGCCTCAGCAGACTGTTTCAGAAGAGTAAACAAAAAACAGCAAACTAAAATGAATTTAACATACTTCAACCCACAAAACTCAGCTGGGGCACAGACTGCTGTTAAAATGCCAGCCCACTTTTCCCTCTCCCTGCACCAAAAGGCTAACTTCCTTTTGACAGACATCTTGGGAAATGCACAAAATCATGAGTTTTCATATGAGCAACTTCCAAGTATCAAATTTGGCACAGCTATGACAACTAAACTCATAGCCAGGCTGTACAGCACAAGGCTTATCTCAGAAATCCACGAATATAACCTTGCACAGGAAAAAAGCTGATGGCAATCAAAAAACAGTCACTGAATTAAGACTCTTGTTCTACAGACTGCTCATATGATTTTATATAAATACTTTCCATATGTTTGGAAACCTGGGAAAATACACTTAGTAGGTTTTGATCTGCTTTTATACTCTCCCTCATCTATCTACTCTTGGCAACTGCCAAAGATGATCTTGCTGGATTAAAGTAGAGAAGTCAACAGTAAAGTACAACTATTTTGCTGTTGTTCAAGGACTCAGATTTGGGGTTGTTACCGTGCCTCCTTTAGGTCCTAGCTTTTACATGCAGTCACGTACAAACATGCAGAGAACAGAAATAGGCTGAAAAATTCTTTTTAATATAAAAGCATGAGAAAATTACTGGGTTAGTCTGTTTTTATTAGCATTCCAGTTGTAAGGCAACACCATCTTGACTTTCAGGAGTCTTTAAAAAAATTTATGACACCTCTGTGTGAAGAAAAAAAATATTATCAAAGCCAATACACAGTAAAATTAAGACACATGTGCATTTTAAAGTAAAATATATCTCTTTGTATTATTTTGCTGGGGTAGGAAAGCATTACTCTTTCCTTTCATGTATCACTTTATCTGAAATGTTTCTACTGGAGAGAAACCAAGACCGCTGTAAATATTACATGTCATTTGCCAACAGGAAAAACTTAAGATCTTGTTATAGTAAATCACACATACCGGTACTAGTGTTCTCGGAAGGGTGACGTCAGCGAGCACGTTAACAATTTAATCACCCAGCGGCAGCTGCTGCTCTGCTGCCCGGGGGAGATAACTGCCCAGGCTCTAAGGAGGTTCCCTGCTTTAATCCTTATACACACTTCCACCTTTATTTTTTGCTTCTTATAAATTCTGCTTTGTAAACGTGACAAAAAACATTCTGAAAGTCTGTGTTTTTTTAAAGTCCCTTTAACAACTAATTCTATGCACGGACAGCCTCCCTCTTCCTCCCCAAGTAAAACAGAGGTGATCCAACAAATACTCTGGCACACAGTCCACAGGACAAAGACAGACACTAGGATATATTGATTTCCCTTCTTTCAAGGGAAAAGGTTCTTAAAGGACACAATGACCTAGAAACCTCATTCAAACCCTGGCTTGCTCTTCTGAATTAAATGAAGCAAGCCAACTTTTGACAGTGAGTTTGCTGTAACATATTTCCCGTATGTAAATCGTTTCCAGTTACAAAGTACCTAAGATTTATATGAATGATAAACCTATCTTAAATCTTTAAGATAAATCTTATCTTATACGTTGCCATGCCTACAACAGCTAAAATACAGTAATCATTTTCTGAAGTGCTAATTCCCCTATTTCAACAAGCTATGCAGCCCGAAAGGGAAGTGGAACTCTTAAAAATTATTCTCATTCTGGCTCTTGCACTGAGAAAACCCGCTCCCAGATCAACCCTATCTGAGATAAGCAAACTCTGATTACCTACTTCCAGTGAAGCCCTGTCCAACTGATATCACTGACAATACTCCCCATGTTTCAAGTGAGGCCAAGACTTCACATTACACATCAATCTCTGCTAAAGAGAAAATGACAGATCCTGTTAAAACCGAGATAAAACACATTTGGTGTTTGACATCATGCAGTTCTTGCAGTTGGTTAATGAAAGGTTTTTATTTGAAAAAAACTGTGTTTCTAGAAGTGAACCTACTGTACAATTTTAAAATTATCTTTTATCCAAAAGACATTTCTGGTCCCCCAAATATAGAGCTATTAACAATAGAGGAGGACGATCCACTTAGTGGATTAAAGAAAGTCATAAATAAAACATGCAGCCAAAAGCCATCCCAGTGACCCTGCCTGACCCTTTCCCGCCTACCAGCAAATCCCCTCCATTTCACTAATCTAAATTCAGCCTATCCGAGCCGCTAAATTATTCAAATTACAATACTCTATCACTACACTTACAGTCTCAAGGTATAGAGGTAGCCTAAGGCAAAGGAAAGGCAAAGTGACTTCTCCCCACCACCCTGTCACTGGTTGTACACAACACGTGCCATCCTATCAATCATGGCCTAGTCATGACCGAAATGCATTCATACCGAAATACACGCGTAACTATGGCCCAGGATCCACACACTTCTAAAGATGGTGAAAGGCAATCTTAAGACGTGCTAAAGTTTAGACCAGCATGTGCTATAAAGTTTCCGTCTTCCCTAACCCCAAAGAAAGAAGGATCTCCAAAAGCAGCACGTTGAGTTTATTTTACAATATTTCTGGTAACAAGATGTTTTACAGAATCATTGTTGGCTTCTAACATGGACAACAAGAAATGCAGCAGGCTTATTTTGGACAGAAATCTCCCTGTTCCCAGCACCTACACTCAAAACAGTACAGAAAGGTAACATTCCTGCAACGACAATTAATCAGCACCATGTGCAAAACCATTCAAATCAGCTTCAACGCTGCTGCCTGTAAAGCACAATACTCTTCATGTTCCTCTCTCCCTGGCCAACTGCAAGCCTATGGATGAAAGATCTGAGAGAAAGTCTACTCATGGCCTCAAGAATAAAGCAAGTGAAATCACTACCTTGCAACATCCTCCAACAGCAACATGATCTATCAGGCAAAAAAGCTCAGATGACCCAGGATATTGAGCCACACACCATATTACAAAGGAAGGCTGAAGATAAAACTGCGTAAACCCCCATCTACCCTCCAAAAGCTAAAGGAAAAAAAATCCTGCCAGTTTTGCTGAGGGGATTTCCTTCTTGCCTCTAAATCTGGTAACACAGTAAGCAGATGTCTGAAAGGTGTCTACAGTCAATCTGAGACAGCTTCATTGAAGGTATTAATAAAGAATAACAACCTCACAAGTTACTTTCCTCTCTTAACGATGTTTTCTGAGAAATGGTTTCATCTGTCCGGAAATGACTGGCTGTCAAACCAAACCTATTTCGGATTAACTTCCTGTTTCAATAGTATGACATAGTCAAAACATTCCTCTCCCTGTTCTAGATTAATACCAAACTGCTGGACTGCTGGAATTTTTAACTAGGCGGTAACTCTTCAGGCTTTTACCAAACCAAACTTATACACACTATAGCTCTTTAGCCAACAAAAACGGACAGTAACAAAAACACTTATGAAACTGGAAACTATGTGAAACTCAGCTGTAATGGGCAGAGATGATTAGCCTTTCCCAGCTAACAAAAATTAATTTTTACCTAGAAATGTATGTAACAGACACAAATTGGTTTCAGTCTACTTGTCTCATGCATCATGGTTGAAACGGGGCAAACTAACCCAAAGCATTTTTTCCTGCACTTGTAATTGCCATATTTTCCGTAAGACAGAAAAATCCTTGCATTTCCTCTTGCAGACACACCACCTTGGATTTTAGGCTGGCTCGGCCACTACCATGGTTAACAAACAACTTTCTCAGTGCCAGGGAGAAATAAAATGTTTTCATCAAATAATGTCTTATAACACGGTTCAGTGGCTGGATCTTGAAAGTCTAACAGCTTGTTTTGAAGGCCTCTGACTTTCAGAGAATACTAGTAACACCTGGTTTTCATTTAAACACTGCTAAAAAGTGGTAAGATTTGCAAAGTGAAGGACCAAAATTGTCCTCAAGATTGTGTGAGACTGACTTGTCTTGCATTTCTGCAACACCAGCTCCTTGCATTAGATGAGATGTGTTCACCACAGTGACCAAACCATACAGCTTTATCCCAGCTGCTTTGAAATTTAGGTACTGCTGTCTTGAAATCTTATTTATCATATATTCCCTGCCAAATCTCTTTCTCCTCCAACTCTAAGCATTGTTACAGAAGCAATTATGAGTCATATTTGAAAACACAGACGTAAAATTCAAGAGAAATTAGTCCAAACATAGTGTTTTGCTCTGTTCTCATACAGCCTTGTTCCTAATGCCCAGTTCTGTAGGGTATCTCAGTGGACTAATTCAAATCTTCTTTCTTTGAAAAATGCTAAAAACTGAGACATTCCTCATAAATTTCACCATCTTAATCCACTCATCGTGCTATACTTCACGTCAACTAGTACATAATGGCTCTAACCCTGTCCTGAGCCCCACTACTAGCTCAATATCAGATTTTATCTAACTATCTGCTTTTGCATAGGGTCCAGGAATTAACAGAATCATATAAATTTCTTCCTCCTGGTTAAACACAGATTTCAGAAGCAGGCTTTGCCATGACTAAGATAGAGGCGTTTGATGCTCTCCATCACAGTAAAAGGCATGCCAAAATTAAAAAATTTCAAAAATCGTAAAATTTTGAGCTCCAAATAACTGTAGGAGATGAAAGCAAGTCACATCTGTAAGGTATTACTGGAGGCATTATTAGATGCTACTTAAATAATAAAATGTATTTTTATTTATTTTAGAAACACTATTTTTAAAAAGAAAGAAATAGGCACAAATACGTTGAAGAAAACTTCTATTTTCTTGGCACTAGTGCCTAAGAAATTAAATCCATGAATGGGAAAAATGGATACAGCTTCTGACACAGAAGTAGTATAGGATATTAGACCCAGCAACAGAACCTGGGTCTCCTGGGAGTTCAAATCCAACTTCCTGCCTTCTCATCTTACAACTCCCATCCCAATTTAGGTATGAAACAGAAAGTGAATAAAAACATGATCTACTTCGGCATCAGTAAGATGCCAATGCTGTGCTGTAACAGGACAGTAAACCTGGGACACAGAAGTACCTCTGCATAGACCAACATGTGTCCAGCAAGAAGCCTGTCTCCCTTTGCTGAGCATACAGTTGGAGTTAGTGAGCCTTGCCTTATCTGAGGTACCTTCTTCAGAGCTGTACACTTTTCCAATGGAATGCCACGCACACGCAGCAAGGAAGTCATGCACTGAACTCCTAAGCTCAGTTTCACCAGCCTGCAGCACCAAGATTCGGCATCATGCCATTTGAAGAGAATTCACTGTGCCAGTGAGCATCCTGGCAGAGGCCTAAGGAGCAGCACACAGCACTCTATCTGACCAGCACGACTCAATCCAAGACCCCCTCCGTGTAATTTTGAGAAGTGCCACACACACGCTGTTACCACAACTTTCAGCTGGAAACACGGAGCTCAGCACTTCTCCAAATCTTACAAACAGGTACTCGATCGAGAAGCTCCAACGCACCAGCAACCCTTCAAAAACTCTGGATCCAGTAACAGGGCTTTTACGACCCTTTGGTACTCAGAGGCTTCATGCTGAAGAACACACAAACATTTAATCTGTTCCAGCTTCAATTTACTGTAGAAAAATTAAGGCTGTACAGTTTTTTTCCCCAGCCTCTCATAAAGTGATTTATGATAGCTTTCTCCAGCCATAACTACATATCGCTAATCTTTTGTTCACACAAACGCTGTTGAAAAGAATCCCACAGCATCTCTGTAGCAGAGAAGCTGGTCTAAAAAAAAAAAAAAAAAAAAAGGTGTTTTCACATGAGATGCAAGATCATTATGTCACAAAGACCATTTTTACAGCAGTTAGTAAAAGTACAAAGCACTCCATACCATATTTACCATACAGACAAAAATCACTAAATCTCAAGCATTTTTTTAAAGTAACGGTAGAAACTGAGTAGCATTTAAACACAAAATATTAAACAAATAATTTCCCTATGAGAAAAATATCTTTAAAATATTACTTTGCGGCTCACAAACATTTACTTATACACTAATACCTATGGTTTGCAACCTTTTATCACCATTCAGCACAATGAGTTTAATCTGCAGACTTTTCTCCCTCCTGTTACACACTTTCATGTATGTGTTACCAAAAAACCCACATTTATCGTAGGATACATGCCTACAGAAATAAACAAAATGTAAAATCCACAATGACCATGACTTAGTAGCTTCAGTATTTAAAGTCAACAGGATAAGCAAAATGTCTAGAAATATTACTGCAATTATTACAGAAAAGATACTTACATGGACTAACATCTCTGTATCTGTTTCGATTTCTGTTTTCTGGATATTTTGCAACCCTGTGAGGGAAGTCACTGGATTTATGTCGGATTTCCTTTAAAAAACAAAAAAGTGCAGTTAACTTATAGCCAGCAAGATGATTAAGATGAATGTTTTACACATCCTATTAATTAATCAATCACAGTTATTAATGATTAACATTTTAAAGCCAACTTTTATTGCACCTAGTGCAATTTCACTCAGAAAACGTGTCTCATTCTTGGCCAAGCTGTTGCCATTTAGATCTTCGAACACCTGGCTGACATAACCAAACTAAGATAAGCACAACTTGCTAAGCAACTGATGCACCAGGATCAAAGGGGGAAAAAAAAGCAACCAGATATTTATTATGCTTACAGTTTACCCTCTGACTTGCATGTTATCTGCCACAGCAATAAGAGACTCAGATGGAACTTCCACCAGTATTCCTGCTGGCTCCTGTACACTGACTGGCAGTTTAAAGCCCCACAAAGGTAACTGAACTCATTAATGATTTTATGGCTGCTGTTAAGAGCCAAACGATTATTCCTGGTGGTTTGATGGCTCATCCCAAACAGCTGTAGTTAAACATGAACCAATATAACAAAGAACTCTAGAGTCACAAATATCAGTGTGGAATCACAGCCTGCTTCTCCCTATGCATTAATATAAATCTTTCAGTAATATGTCAGATATTCAAACAGACTCATCCATATGCTATTTTAAGGACCATACTGTTCACTTGTTCTGAATGTTCAGCTTTATTAATTTTTTTGCCTCTAAGTGCATCTTTTCCACAATTTCACTAAGATATACAGATTTACCTTATGTAGACAACTGAAAACAGCCTCCAATGTATTCAACTCTGTCTTTGCATCTCTGTACCAATGCCATCTCAGCAGAGATGTTGCATGATACAGAATCAACAGTATTTTACTTGGAATTCTCTTTTTGTTTTCAGATTATGTTGCTGCATTTGATCATTATGTCCCAAAGGGCATTTAAACTTCTCATTACAACTGAGCATTCTTTGGTCTTCTCAATGTTTCCACTATCTTTATCTTCAAATTTTCTTAATGGCCCAGTCTATTCCTGGACAATGAACACAGCTGGAAAGGACTTCAGGGGAAATCCACCATACAAAAGAAAGCCCCATTTTTTAGCATCTGGTGCATGACCTTACTTTAAGTGCAGGACCAACCTGGAAAGAACATAAACCCAAACGTGGAGAGGCAACTGCCAAGCACCAGTGCTCCACATATTTGTATAAAAAATCTCTTGATCTGTTAGGTTTTTTATTTTGATACAGCACACTGGAGCTTCTCTGGTTTACACGACTGACAAGCTTTGGGAGCTTGCACATGAAATGAATGGATCTGGCAGGTATTCACACCCAAGTTTCCATGAAATGTAAGTTTTGTATTACTCAGTAACAGGATGCAACATATTTTGTTTTTAAAAGCACCAGCATGGCATGGTGGGTGCACAGAACCACACCTGCACTTAGGTAAAGAAACATTAAACCAGCTGGAAACACTACTACAGTGATGGGGGGGAGGGCAGGTTTGCTATAAAGAAACAAACCTAAGGAAGTTTAATGACCATTTCTAAAATCAGTTTTCCCACATAATATCCAGCCATGACACAGAATACCCTGAGTTGGAAGGGATCCACAAGGATCATCAAGGCTAACTCCTGACCCTGCACAGGACAACCCCAAGAATCACACCATGTGCCTGAGAGCGTTGTCCAAATGTTTCCTAAACTCTGGTAGGCTTATACTAAATGTTACTTATTTGAAATACAGATATATTCGAAACTGAAATATATGAAATATTGAAATAATGTATTTGAATCACATATAAATCTAATAAATCCCTAATTTAACAGAGAAAAAGCACGATGTGAAGTCAGCAAAGAGAGCTTTGTTTTTTGGTTCTTTTTCCTCATTTTTGAGAGTGCTGTAAAATATTGCTAGCACAAATAACGGCCCTAGTGATACCAGCGGACAAAAGTCTATTTTATGGAAGTGACCGTTGTTGAAAGTTCGTAATCTCGCTGTTTCAACACAGAAAATTCCAATACTGCATCTTTTGAGAGGCAGCCGCGCAGGACCCCCGCAGCAGCAGCCAGGCTTTGCCAAGGCAGCGAGAACGGGCGCTGAGGAGGGAGCGCGGGTGCCTGAGGAACCGGGCAAACCCAGGGGCGACACCGAGCCTCGGCCGAACCCACGTTATGGGTCACAGCTTCCCGCACGCACCGCAGACCGCGGGGGTCCCGAGCGGGCCCCGCTCGGTTCAGCCCCGGCGGCACCGACGCCGACAGGCGCCGAGCCCGCGCACGCGCCCCGCCCCGCGCCTGCGCGCCGCCGCCTCCCACACGCACCCCTCTCCCGGGGCCACCCTTCATGCGCATGCGCGGCGCCCGCCCGCGGCTCCGCTGCGCGCACCTGAGGGCGAGAGCCGTGCTGGCCCAACGACTTCCGCTCTCCCCGCTGCTGAGGCGGCGGCGCGGGCTGGGCACGGGCGCTGCCGGCCCGCGGCCCTCTCTGGCCCCCACCCTCCTTCCCTCCCGCTCTCCGGCTGGAGCCGACCGTCCCACTCGGCTCACCAGATAACGCGCCTGCCAGTCGTTCGTGGCGTCGATCTCCTGAAACTCCTGCTCGATGGCGGCGGACATGATGGCGGCGGCCGGCAGGGCACGCGAGCCTGTCCGCGGGAGGCCGGCCAGCGACCTCGCGACCGCTCGAGCGCTGCCCCCCGCCTCACGGGAGCGGCGGGCGCGCACATACGCTCGCGACCGGGTGTCCCGGCGCCCGGCGCATGCGCGGCCCTCGCCCCGCCCACCGAGGGCCGGTGTGCCCACGCCCCCCGAGAGGAGGAGGCGGGATGCACCTGGGGTGACGTCACAGGAGGCGGGGTCGTCCTGCGGCAGGGCCTGGGTTATCGGAACTCCGGGCGGTTGTTGTCCCGGGATCACAGAATTGGTCGGGTTGGACAAGACCTCTGAGATCATCGAGTCCAACCTGTGACCCAACACCACCTTGTCAACTAGACCATGGCACTGAGTGCCACATCCAGTCTTTTCTTAAACACCTCCAGGGATGTGACTCCACCAACTCCCTAGGCAGCCCATTCGAGTGTCTAATCACCCTTTCTGTGAAGAAAGTCTTCCTAATTTCCAAACTAAAGCTCCCCCGGCGCAGCCTGACGCTGTTTCCTCTCGTCCTGTCACTGGTTGCCTGGGAGAAGAGCCCCATCCCCACCTGGCTACAACCTCCTTTCAGGTAGTTGTAGAGTGATAAGGTCTCCCCTGAAGCCTCCTCCTCTCCAGTCTTAACACCTCCTGCTCCTTCAGCTGCTCCTCATAGGACTTGTGCTCCAGACCCTTCACCAGCTTCGTTGCCCTTCTCTGGACCTGCTCCAGCACCTCAGTGTCTTTCCTTTATTGAAGGCCCCAGAACTGAACACACTGTTTGAAGTGTGGCCTCGACAGTGTGGCCTCGACAGTGCTGAGTACAGAGGGAGAATCACTGGTCCTGCTGGCCACACTGTTCCTGATACCGGCCAGGATGCCATTGGCCTTCTTGCCCACCTGGGCACACTGCTGGCTCATGTTCAGCCGCCATCGATCAGCACTCCCGGGTCCTTTTCTGCCGGGCAGCTTTCCAGCCACTCTGCCCCCAGCCTGTCGCGCTGCATCTCTGTCCCGATGTCACTGAGCGGACACGGCTCTGTGAGGGTGCATGAGCGCTTCCATGGAGTCCCCATCCCGGCTCAGCGCCGCACCCCCCGCGCTGTGCTCCGTCGGCAGCCACCCGTTCTCAAAAGCAGAAGTGTCTGTTCCGTATGGAACAGACAAATCACAGCGGGGCTCGCCGTCCCGAAAGCAGAAACGCCGCGTCCCGCCGCGATTGCCTCACCGGGACAGGGAGTCCCTCAGGGAGCAGCTCGGCAGACGCCGAGCAAAGCCAAGGGCCGGGCGGGGGCAGCGAGCGCTGCGGGGCGCGGGCTGCGGGGGGAGAGCGCCGGTGGCCCTCGGGCAGAAGAACAACGCCTGCGGCTCAGCAAAGGTCGCTGGGCAATGCCCAGAGCCTTAAAAATGTGTTTGTGAATTAGTGCCGCAAAGGAGGACTACGTATCATCAATGTCTATAAAGTATCTAAAGGGAGGGTATCAAGAGGATGGAGCCAGGCTCTTCTCGGTGGTGCCAAGCAATAGGACAAGAGGCAACGGGCAGAAACTGATGCACAGGAAGTTCCACCTGAATATGAGGAAAAAATTCTTCACTGAGTGGGTGACTGTGCACTGCAACAGATTGCCCAGAGAGTTTATGGAGTCTCCCTCACTGGAGATATTCAAGAACCATCTGAATGCAATCTTGTGCCATGTGCTCTGGGATGACACTGCTTAAGCAGGGAGGTTGGACCAGATGATCCACTGTGATCCCTTCCAACCTGACCCATTCTGTGAGAGGTTACAGTGCCTCCCCAAAACCTGGTGACAGCCCTGCCCTCCACCCCGCTGCCTCCTCTCCCACGGGTCCCTGTCCTGAACCTTAACTCCTGGTACTCTCTTTTCCTGCGGCAGGCTCTCCCCAACTCTCAACATGGCCTCTCATGGACTGGGAGGTTTCACAGGGAACATTTGGATATGCCCTCTCCCACCCCTGAGGGGCCTCCACCCCTCACCAGGCCCCAGCTGCTCCCCTACGCTCTCCTGCTCTGTTGCCACTGGACCTCCTCCACCCTGGGCCCCCTCGGAGTGTCCTGACACGAGTCACGTACACACAGGCAGGGGCTGAGCTTGTTAAACATGGTGTGGCTGACACATCTGAAGGAAGTACGCCACGCAGAGGGACCTGGACATCCTTGAGAAGAGGGCCCTCAGGAACCTCATGAGGTTTAACAAGGCCAAGTGTAAGGTACTGCATCTGGGTGAGGACAACCCCTGGTATCAACACAGGCTGGGGGATGAACAGACTGAGAGCAGCCCTGTCGAGAAGGACTTGGGGGTGCTGATGGATGAGAGGCTGGACATGACCTCGCAATGTGCGCTCACAGCCCAGAAAGGCAGTTGTATCCTGGGCTACATCAAAAGCAGTGTGGCCAGTAGGTGGAGAGAGGGGATTCTGCCCCTCTACTCTCTGGTGAGACCCCATCAGGAGTACTTCATCCAGGTCTGGGGTCCCCAGCACAGGAAGGACATTGACCTATCAGAGTGAGTCCAGAGGAGGGCCACCAAGTTGGTCAGAGGGATGGGGCACCTCTCCTATGAAGAAAGGCTGAGAGAATTGGGATTCTGGAAAAGGGAAGGCTTAGGTGTGACCTAATTTGTGGCCTTCCAGTACCTGAACAGAGCCTGCAAGAAAGATGGAGAGAGACTTTTTACAAGGGCATGTAGTGATAGGGAAAGGGGGCAATGGCCTTAAACTGAAAGAGAGTAGATTTAGATTAGATATTAGGAGGAAGTTCTTTGCTGTGAGGGTGGTGAGAATTGGAACAGGTTTCCTAGAGAAGTTGTGGATGCCCCATCCCTGGAAGTGTTTAAGGCCAGGCTGAATGGGGCTCTGGAGCAGCCTGGTCTAGTGAAAGGAACTCCCCTTTCCATGGCAGGGGGGTTGGAAGGAGATGATCTTTTAAGGTCCCTTCCAATCCAAGCTATCCCATGATTCTATGATCTATAGCCTTGATGATAACCAGCTGCACAGTCCTGCATGTGTCTGTGCCACCACTGTGCTTCCCCATGCAGCTAATAGTTTTGAAACAGTCTTCTGGTTTTGACATCCACATACCAGCCATTGAATGCTGTTGCATTTCTCTTCTGTTGTACAGTGCTCCAAATCCACTGGCTGATGTGCTTCCTCAAGTCCTGCAAGAACAGCTCATGTCCTGGACACCAGCGGACTGCACACTGGACACTTCAGGTGCCTCTGAAGCAAAGCTGAGGGGACAGTATGAATCAGTAAGTTCTTAAGAAGTTTATCCAGGTAACTCAAGGAAATGTTGCACAAGATTTTCTTAAACTGTGGATTCAAGCTTTGAAATTGATATAGGGAATGGCTTTCCTGGATTTTTCTGCCTGCAAGACTGAGACACAGGTCATGTCTGTAGTTCTCCAGTGCTCTCTAGTTAATCAGTGTTCTATATGTGATCTGTTTTGAAACAAGTAAATAAGACAATATTTGTGAATTATGTTTATGATTTTTGAAGTACAGAGAAGAATCCAAGTGCCCACCCTCGAGGTAATGATTGGTTTTCATTTGAAATAGGTTTCTTTGAATTCATGTTTCAATTAATAAAATCATTCTGAACCTCAGAAAACTTACATTGCACAAGTTGAGTGTAAGAAAGTGAATAGATACACAGAAACTGTCTGCCAAATAACAAATTTCAATAACAAAATTAAAATATACACCTTCCTCTTTGATTTTATTCTTTGGTAGGCTTTTCCCTGTACATAAACTTGCTGACTAATCTGTATTTATAGCATTTATGACATGAGAAGCTTGTGCTTGCCACTGCTTGTGATATTTGGGGATGTAGTTCATACTGGGACAGCAATGTACTCGTGTTGTTAGGAAAGGGAGTTTCATGGTAGGAACTATGTTTAGAATCTGTAACACAAATGAGTGCCCAGAGACAGCTCGTGGAAAGCTGGTTTAAAAAAGCAATAACTTGTAAACCAGGAGTTTCTGAAGAAATTGCCATTGTCTGGTTTTGGGTTGTTGTTTTACTGCAAATATGCTGAAAATGCTGTACCAGTTCTCTGGTTTTTGGGAAGTGAGGCCAGGATAGGTCCAAGACTACAGTTATAATGGTCTGTGGAGGAGAACTGTATACACAATGTAAACCAAGTACACTCATTAGAAAACTTTATTTATTCTATTGCCAATAGTGTATTCCCACTCTGTATTAGCTATGCAGCCAAACCCATATGAACTACTACATAAACCTTAAACCCTTGAGATAGCATGAGACACATGCAAAGCAGGATAACATAGTTCCTGGAAAATCTGGTATGATGTTAGTGTTTTCTGTCTTAGTATAAACACAAACAGGCAGTTAGTGCAATGTTTTCTTATTAAAATGTCTGATAATTTGAGAAGCCCCTTGCTGCGCTGACGGAACAGTCACCCTAAGGTGGTCAGTATCCACAGCAGTTCTGATTTCAAAATTAGCTTTGGTGCCCTTGAAGACCAATCGAGTCAATTTTAAATGTTTTTTGTCCAGTGACCTTGGCTGAACAATTAACTTTAGTACCAGTCTGGAATGAACTAAGTGTTTGTTCCTCCATGTGTACTTTTTTGGTCATTCACTGGAATTACTTAAGCACCATTTATTGGAAATGATCTAGTTTGTGCTGCTTTTCTGAGAACCATTTTGGATATTGGTAGGCAAAGAACAAATTCTTCCCTGAGGTGGTTTTGTTCACAAATACACTCCACATCAATTTTAGCTGTTAAGGAAGAAAGCTGTAATGTGCTTAAGCTTGCCACGATGTGAAAGGATGAGAACAAATAATTACTGATTTAAGTCTTGTAGCCCAAGGCCTAAAGGAGAACAGGATCCTCCCTTCCCCCATGAGCTGGACAGGACTTGAAACCCAGGAGGGCTGGCCACTTCCTGGCATCTGGTAGGGAGCAGGAGAAGCTGGATGAAAAGGTCCAATGGTCAGGATGAAACAGATTTCATTTATTGTCTGCATTTACAGTGTAGCCATTGTATTTCAGACTTTTGGGAACTGTATTCCTTGTTCAAGTGAAAGTTAAAATTCCCAGTACCAAAAGTGGATGTCAGTGCAAATACTTCTGAACTATATTGTTGCTTTCCTCTCCATGCCCAAAACTGTATGCTGGCATGCAACAAAAGGAAAAAAAAAACAACAAGAAACTCCACTGCAAACCCTTCAAAATGTATGTAGCAAAATGCAAATCCTTGTAGAAGTGCCAGGAGCAGAAGTGCAAGGGGCTCAAACAGGTTTGCATTCAGCTAAGAGACCGTGTCGCATCAGAGGTCCACAACAGTGGGATCTTAGTGTCTGATAAAAACCAGTTCTGTAGTAAAAGTGATGGGAGTATGGAAGAGAAGGGCAACATAGCTGTGCCCAGACTATAGGATTGCCCAAATTGTTGCCTGGAGTTCTGTGTAGAAGAAATTCATGGCCAAGGAAGAAAGGAAATACTAAGGTCTATTAAGGAAGTCTGTTTCATAGGCCAGAGATCTGTACCAGTCTGTATGGCCCTGGACTCCTACGGTGAAGCTGAAATACTTGTGGAGTATGAAAAGAAAAGTGTAACTGGCTGAAGTGCTGTCATGAGTGAATGGACACACTAGCAGGCAGAAAGGGCAGCTGGCCAGGATGTCTGAGGGGTAGAACAACTTTAGGCTCTGCTGAGGCTTTTTGTGCCCTTCCAGCAACCTAAACTGGGGTGTGCAGTCAGCCACAAAGCCTAATGCCTATGAGTCAATGCAGGGGGTGTGGGGTGCAGCTACGGGAAGAGGAGGAGAGCCAGTTGCCAAGAGAAAGATGACTCTGAGTTGTTATTTTTCTTGCTTGTAGAGAGGATCTTGCTTGCTGGGGATTATTTGTGTATGTTACTTGATTTTCTGTCCTTCTTTCCTTTTCATCATTAGCTATAGTGGAATTTATTGAAGTCATGGTTTGCAAGTGAGAAAGTCTAATTTGCTGAGTGTCCAGAGTGGCTTGATGTCATTCCACAGTCCTGGCTAGAAGATAACTTTTTACTAGAAATGGCATCTATAGAAACTGCCTATAGCTGACATAAAGTTTTCACATTTGTTTGAAGGTCACTGGTTTATTAGATTTTAAAATTATTTTCCTCACAGACTGGACATGGCTGTTCATGCTTAGACGATTCTAATCTCACAGTTATTATTTCAAAGCATCACTTTACCTGCATAATGGTTAAAGAAGTGTCTAAGCAGCAGTTCTGGAAACACCTTTATGTTGCCCAGTGAGTCTTTAACTCACGTTCTCTTACAATTTTGAAATCATAGTGTCATGATCTTGTAGCTTGTCTGTAGCACAGATTCTGTATTTTAGTGGTTTTCATGCTTGATTAAATATATGTTCATCTGCATTCAAAATTATCTTTCAAATTGCAAAATGAAGGGCATTCTTTGAATTACAGCTGAAAAGGTTGTGATGCACCAAACCACTGTTATTTGCTAGGACAAGTTCTGGTAAGAAAATACTTTTTAGCAAAAGAAGACTTTGTACTGAGGAGTAACAATAAATGTGTCTGTTACAAATTTGTGTTCTCAATTTTATATTCCAGGTTTTATTTGGGTTTCCCGGCATCTGAACAGAGCAATTATGACTATTTTCAAGGGTGTAAAAATCTCCAAATTGTGTTTGCCTTTTTTTTTCCTCCAATAGCTTGAAATAAAGTAATAAAAGCCCTCAGATGTAATCCATTTTGTAATTTATATTTCTGCATTAGACAACCTGAAGGGCCAATAACAGGAAAGGGTTTTCTTTTACTACGAGCTGTAATAATGATTTAAAAAATCTTATTATTACCAACTTCATAGAAACTTTAATTTACCATATGGTGGTGGGCCTTCAACATATGTTACAATAATTACTTCTGTCTTTCCTGTGCTAGCAGAGGTAGGTCTGTGCAAGGTTTGTGATATATTTGCCTGTTTTTAAGTTGACATTAATATATCCAATTTCATACAATTTCCCGTATAAACTTGTCCTGTGGAGATAATGAGCAGCCCTGTAGGAGCCACATTCTCTGAGTCACTGTTTTGATGGCAGGGTTCCACGAATGTGCAGCTAGTTTTGTCTGCTGAGATGTCCTTTGGTATGCTACATAGAACAAGGTGTTCACACTTGAGTCACTGTGGAACAGCATCGGATCTTGTGAGGACCATGAAAAACTAGATAAAAATTCGCATTGCTACATTTACATCGCAGGGCAGGATTGTGATAATAGATGCACCTCTCTTTTTCCCTTGAAGTAAATCAAAAAGCAAAGAGGAAAATACATTTTGCCTGTATATGGCAAAGAGCCATGAAGAAATTTTTAATTTTTCAGGCAGTATGATTTCCTACAAAAATCAGTTAGTAGTGCATATAAAATTTATCTTTCCTTTTTTTTCTTTGATAATGTCTCTTATAAAAGTGTCTTTGAAACTAATCTGCCAAAGTAAGGAGTCTTAAAAAAATCTGTTTTGCATAACAAGTATGATAGAATTTCTGAATGTATACTATGTTGCCTTTGGTCCATTTAAAGCCTCTAATTCATACCCTTGTGGCATGTGAATGGGCTGTAACTGCTAAACCAATTTGTTTGTTTTCTCAGAGAAAAGAAAAACTGAATGTAATGTACTGAAAGAATGATCCATAACACACGTTTTCCAATTGGAATGCTGTCAAGGTCTGTAACATCTTATTTTAGCCAGTGGAACAGTTCCAGCAGTTCAAGTCATGACATGACCACTTACTGGAATTAACAACCTGGGGAGAAAAATGACCTTGTGCAGAACGTGTCCAGTATCAAAACTGCTGTATGAAAGTGTCTGGATCTTTTGAATTTTATGTCTTTTCTTTTTTCCCTACTCTCTCACAGTGTACAAAGAGACATCACTAATCATCAAACAATACTATTTTCCTTTTAAAAACTTTCTGGTACCATTCCTCAAGCAGACCCCCACATCTTCTTTGGTGGCAGACATTCATACCCTCTAAATACACTGGAGGCAATTTATCCCAAAGAAAACACATAAGATGTCCTAGTACACCATTTTCTTTATTTTGCCACATTCTTATATCAGAAACGTCTTGCTTGTGTCTTAGATCACTCAGAGTCAAATTCTTCTCATGATTTAAATATACAGTTATGTTACTAACACAGATTTGCAGTAATGGAACAATGCTACAAAAACATAACAAAACAAAGTATGTTGTTAAGATTACATTTGTCAAGAAATATCCTCCAAGGTCACTTTAGCATCTCAGGTAGCTTCTACCTCCGATTCTCTTACACTGATTTTGGAACCTCTATTCACTTGAAATTTATTTTCATTATCAAAGATGGCTGTTTTCTTCTTACTATACCCTTCTTAAGCACTGAGCAGAAATGATAAGATGCAGAGCTAAAGCAAAGGTGTTTTCTTCTTTTGTGTGTATGTGTTCAAGAAAGACCACCTTAGTTTTGCCCTTTGTTTTTCTTGATTAAGAAAGAACATTTAGTTGAGTCTGGTGATTAGATTCCTGAAAGTGATACTGTGAGGAGGGGATTAGGAGATACGACTGCCATAAACCCATGTCTGCATACCTTAACAGGTTGTTACATTAACATTTATATAATAATCCAAATGGTCCTGATTTCCCTTTTCTTCTCAACATATTGGTAATACCTTCTACATACTATCATCAGAAGTTATAAATGCACAATCTAATTTCTAGATTCAAAGTATATCTTGGCTGGTAAATGCCATACGAGGAATAATATAGAATCATAGAATGGAATCATAGAATCAGCTGGGTTGGAAGGGACCTCCGAGATCATCAAGTCCAACCCTTGATCCACTACCGCTGCGGTTACTAGACCATGGCACTAAGTGCCACATCCAGTCTCTTTTTAAAAATCTCCAGGGATGGAGAATCCACTACTTCCCTGGGCAGCCCATTCCTATGTCTGATCACCCTCTCTGTAAAGATATTCTTTCTAATACCTAACCTAAACCTCTCCTGGCACAACTTGAGACCATGCCCTCTTGTCTTGCTGAGAATTGCCTGGGAAAAGAGACCAACCCCCACCTGGCTACAACCTCCTTTCAGGGAGTTGTAGAGAGTGACGAGGTCTACCCTGAGCCTCCTCTTCTCCAGGCTGAACCCCAGCTCCCTCAGGCTCTCCTCATAGGACTTGTGCTCGAGTCCCTTCACTAGCCTAGCTGCTCTCCTCTGGACCTGCTCCAGCACCTCAATATCCTTCCTGAACTGAGTGGCCCAGAACTGGACACAGTACTTGGGGTGTGGCCTCACCAGCGCTGAGTACAGGGGAAGGATCACTTCCTTGGACCTGCTGGCCACGCTGGTCCTGATCCAGGCCAGGATGCCATTGGCCTTCTTGGCCACCTGGACACACCGCTCATGTTCAACTTCTTGTCAATCCAATATGACAGCAGCTATGATGAAATTAGAAGTGGGATGTATTATTTGTGAAACGGACACATACACAGTCTTTGTTCTAGAGGAATGTCTGTTCTGGGGAAAGTCAAATCCTATTATGCCAGTATTTCTTTGTCCCAAGAAAAGTGGTAAGGATAATGAAGTGTTAAGGACAATTCTCACGTAATTTCCAGAGTTTTAGCAACCTTGGAAAGTAGGATGAGGCAGACAGCTGAAGGAGGTAACTGCATCAGTCATTACAGCTAATTTTGCTGTCAAATAGGTGTCAACGTTATGCAATATTACAATAGAATTTACACAATTCTGTCACAGCAAGTGGAATAAATCCTGACTATATTTGGACAGGAGATTCCAATGAAAAATTATTATGTTTCTACAACATAAATATATATGCCTTCTCTTTCTTTTATCTCTCACTTTCCTTAGAGAGGAAGTATTTGAGACTGCTTTGTTCACACAGAGGAGTGACTCGTTAATAAGTTCGATAATTGATTAGATTAATGAAATCTATTCTGCAAGTTATACACCTCCGGTTACTCTAACTGGAAACTTACATGCACAGCATTTTATACAATAGTTTTTGTTGTGCAAGTTGTACATAAGTATACCTTTAAATCTACGAAGTGTTACCCAATGTGATGGAAATTATATTAGCTAGAATTACCAAGTGCCGACTTTTATTTTTCTTGATAATTTAAAAATATTTCTACAAAAAGTAAGGCAGATAGTTTTAATGATCATGCAGATAACTGCATTATTAACTCTTGGAAATTTACCTCTTTCAGGATCAGATTATAGCATTATTAGGGAGAAAATGGAACAATATTTTTGCTTTGACTAATCTGTGCAAGTCAGCAGATGGTGGTTAAGTAGATTCTGTGCACTGTTCATTTGTGTGTTTATACTCTGTGCATAATACTTGTGTATATAAATATCATCTGTTCCTGCTGTCCTCCCACAGAGCACCACAATGTGCCGTGTATTTTCTTTGTATTTCAGATATCTCAAGGGCATGGGCTCAAGAGTTATTCTCAGTACCTAGGAACAGTAGATCAGCCACTCACCAAAGAAGCAGGCATCTGAAATAATTGTATTTCAGCTTGTTCAAAAGCAGATACTTTGGGGAAAATGTTGAATAAGTTGTGTGGGTAGAAATTATGTCTTTTAGGCATACATTGTTTCCTTCTTTACATGGCAGTGGGTTACTTTGGGCAGGAAGCTGGTAATTACCTTGCTGGTAATTAGTATGACTTACCTGACCTTTGCTGAAAGGAGTATACACTGTTCAGCAGTTGCTAATAAGCCTCCACAATAGAGCTGTGTGGGATGTTCAAAGTGCCATTAATCCTAAGGCATGATGTGAACATGCCTCAAAATACTCAAGTGCTCTTTTCAATGCGTTCATATGGTGGATGCTCTCTCATCTTTGGGCTGTATTTCTTTTGGCATGTGCCTTGAGTTTTCAGTTTAAGTATCTGTCACAACACAAACATTCCTTATTCCTGTAAGGCCAAGTGACCATGCTAATTTGTCCATAGAAAAGAGACTTAACAGCACGCAGACCTGATTTTTCTCTTGCAACAGTGAAATTTTAAGATTTAGAAATAATTTAATTGAAAATACGTTAAGATAAACTATGACCATACAGTTTACGCAATAACAATTTAAAATTACATAAATTCTTTGCTGCAACTAATGACTGGTCCTTTGAGTAATCTGTCCTCATAGCAATTCATGTTGGGAATTTCTCCTTGTTATGATTCTGATCTGGCAGCATCACCGGGTTGAGAGATATGATGAACAAAGTGGTTGGTGATTAGTATGAAGCCAATGTACATTTTCTCTTTGAAGGGAGTGCACCCTTATAGCTGCTTGTAAGGCAGCATTTTTGTTAGTGAGAATTTCACTGGCAGAGGAAAAAATTCCAGTGATTGGGAAATTAGTTTTTGTAGTCATGTGTCTTCCAGAAATTCAAATATGCTTCCCCTGGAATCTTGTCTGGTATTTCATTACATGTTCTTAATCAAGATGTTTCAAATGCTTTGAAAACAATGAACTATTATTTTTGTCAGAATAAATTCATCACATTTCCTTTCAGAAATGTCAGAGGGAGGAGGAGTGTTTAGCAGAACTCTAGGGAGCCTTTCGGTGTTCTCCCCACTGGAGTCTGCAATGTCCCTGTCCATTTAACATTTGCTGATATATATTATCTGTACTCTGCCCCCAGACTGTTCCTTAGCTAAATAAACTCCATCTTGTTATGCCCCACAATGATAATATATAAGCTGTATGTAGCATATGCAATTCATAAATAGGTGATTCCAAGTCTATAATATAGTTTCCCTATACACCATGTAGAAATTTGAGATTTGAGACAGGGAGACAGGGTCTATTCTACATAGGAAGAAATTAAAGTGTCATTTAACAGTCTGAAAATCTTGGCTATGCCCTTTCAGAAATATTCCTTGAACTCTGAAGCTGTCTGTAAGTACAGCCTCTTGCCCTAGCTGAGATTCCTGTTAGACCCAGAACACAGAAAAGATTGTTATTCCTTACTTTTAGATACAAGAAAATGGCCCCAAGTATTATTGTTTTGTTGAAAGTCATAAGTATAAGGCTCTTTTTGGGATGGGGCCTGAGTTTGTTCAACTGCTGCAGAGTTATATTAATGTCCCTGTACAGTTGCTTAAGTATATTTTTTTTAATGAGTAATCCTGTTGTTTTTGGAGAATACGTGGTTTTCCTAAAATGCTAATTTCAAAAGCTCTTTAGCCTATTATAGCTAAATATCATTTTAATGAAGCATGTTTGTTATACTTACCAACAACAAAGTATTGATCATGTAACAAGAGTGACAAGCAAGTTACTTCCACAGTGAATACTGCATTGTGTTGTCATCTTTCAAACGGTGTTGAAACCACCTCTGCTGCACTATGAGTTCAGATTTGTACCAGACAAACATTTAGATATTATGGCCTAATATAAATACTTCTTTTCCCAATTGAAAAAAAAAATTCTTGAGGTCATTTATTTGTACTGACAGGCAATGCTGTTTTAACTTTAGAGTCTTTATTTCAACAGGGAATAGCAGGGCCAGCTGCAGGTACAGGTAATGTAGGCAGGTTGCCTATGGATGCAGATGTTCAGGGTGGCACAATGGTACCAATAAAGAGTAGCCAAGTTCTACTCTTTCTTCTGCCAAGGCCTTTCTCCTATGAAGAGGAATACCATGACTTTGAGCTGTTGATACCATGTGAATAACTGATTTCTACCTTCTGACAGCAAACTCTCTCAGCCTGAGTAATTTACACTTTTATACTGTAAGGACGTATGTGTTATATTGTATGTGTGCATGCTTTATACTCACTCTCAGAGTGAGTATGCACCAGCTGCAGTAGCAAACCTGACCCTTCTGACTCGGTCCTATCTCTGCCCCATCCCTTCATGGGAGCAGCTGAGCCCTGGCAGCAGTGTGGGAGACTTAAATGATGAATTATTTACTGCTTGAGAGGTAAGGGCTGTGAGCAAGGAGAGGCACAATCTCCTGAAACTAGAGACTGGAAGGCTGGGATCCAGTGACAGATGAAGTAGGCCTCTTAGTTCTACTCCTAGTCATTCAAAACCCCACTGAGTCTTCTCAGTTGGTCTCAGTAGTGGATTTCCCTACACCTCCCTCTTCTCTTTCCTCCATGCTCTTCTTCACGCACATCCACCTTCCACCACCTCCATGTTCTGTTGTATACAGACTCTACTACTGCTGCATAATTCAAATTTTCCTGTCAGTGGAGGTGCCTTGAGTCAGCTCCAGTAACCAACCACTTAAAATTTTCCAATCTATTAAGCAGATCACATCAAGTTGTATGCTCACTTCAAAAATGGAAGAAAAACTCCAAATAAAGAAAAAAATAATCTAAAGATACACCTCTGGTAAATGAAATTCAGTCACATACAGGATGGATGGCATCCCTGTGTAACATGGCTCAGCCCTGCTTCTGTGCTATTCATCAGCTGTGCCTCCGCCTCCAATCCCACAGAGCAGAAGTGATGAGGGAGCTGGCAGAGAAGCTCACCGAGCTCTCTCCATCACTTATCACCAGTCCTAGCTAACTGTGGAGGTTCCAGATGACTGGAAGTTGGCCAATGTGACGCCCATCCATAAGAAAGGCTGGAAGAAGGATCTGGGAAACTACAGGCCTGTCAGCCTGACCTCTGTGCCTGGCAAGGTTATGGAGCAGGTCATCCTGAGGGCTGTCACCCAGCACCTGCAGGACTGCCAGGGGATCAGACCCAGCCAGCATGGATTTTGGAGGGGCAGGTCCTGTCTGACCAACCTGATCTCCTTCTGTGACCAGGTGAGTCACCTGGTGGATAAGGGAAGGCTGTGGATGTGTCTATCTGGACTTCAGCAAAGCCTTTGACACTGTCTCCCACAGCATACTCCTGAAAAAGCTGGCAGCCCACAGCTTGGTCAGGGGTACTCTGTGCTGAGTTAAGAACTGGCTGGATGACCAGGCCCAGAGAGTGGTGGTGAACGGTGCTGCATCCAGTTGGCGGCCGGTCACCAGTGGTGTCCCCCAGGGATCAGTGTTGGGCCCAGTCCTTTCTAATATCTTTATTGATGATCTGGACGAGGGGATTGAGTCCACCATTAGCAAATTTGCAGATGACACCAAGATGGGGGAGAGTATCAATCTGCTGAAGGATAAGAGGGCTCTGCAGAGGGACCTGGACAGGCTAGATTGATGGGCCGAATCCAATAGTATTAGGTTCAACAAGACCAAGAGCTCAGTCCTGCACTTTGGCCACAACAACCCCATGGAGCACTAAAGGTTGGGGACAGAGTGGCTGGAAAGCAGCCAGGAAGAAAGGGACCCGGTGGTACTGACTGACAGCAGGCTGAACATGAGTTAGCAGTGTGCCTGGGTGGCCAAGAAGACCAATGGCATCCTGGCCTATATCAGGAACAGTGTGGCCAGCAGGACTAGGGAAGTGATTCTTCCCCTGTACTTGGCACTGGTGAGGCTGTACCTTGAGTACTGTGTCCAGTTCTGGGTCCCTCAGTTCAAGAAGGACATTGAGGTGCTGGAGTGTGTCCAGAGAAGGGCAATGAGGTGAAGGGTCTGGAGCACAAGTCCTCTGAGGAGGACTTGTCCTATGAACGAGCTGGGGGTATTCAGTCTGGAGAAGAAGAGGCTCAGGGAAGACCTTATCAGTCTCCACAACTACCTGAATGAAGGTTGTAGCCAGGTGGGGGTCAGTCTCTTCCCCCAGGCAACCAGCAGTAAGACAAGAGGACACAGTCTTAAGCTGCACCAGGCGAGGTTTAGGTTAGACATTAGGAAGAAGTTCTTCACAGAAAGAGTGGTTGGGCATTGGAATGGGCTGCACAGGGAGGTGATGGAGTCGCCTTCCCTGGAGCTGTTT
This sequence comes from Corapipo altera, assembly GCF_003945725.1. Lineage (NCBI taxonomy): Eukaryota > Metazoa > Chordata > Aves > Passeriformes > Pipridae > Corapipo > Corapipo altera. The sequence goes on from NW_020884903.1 coordinate 4,294,053, forward strand.
AAGGAAAGACTGGATGTGGCACTCAGTGCCATAGTCTAGTTGACAAGGTGGTGTTGGGTCATGTGTTGGACTCGATGATCTCATAGCTCTTATCCAACTGAGTTGATTTTGTGACTGCCATCTGCGGCTCCATCCCATCGGTCGAAGGCTGAAGAGGAAAGGCTCTAGGATTTGCTCCTTCTCTCAGTAGCACCGCTCTTTCCCCTCACGAGCAGACTGCTGAAGGAGTTTGCTCATGTGTGGGGTCACTGAGAGACTACTAACTCTTGAAGGCAGAAGTCCTTCTTCAAACACAATTCACCAAACCCTGTTTGACCCCACTATCCAAATGACTAATTACTGTAGTAACTGGTGGTGCTCTGAAATCTTTTTTTAAAGTAGTGAAAAATTCGTGTTACCACACACCACTGAAGGTATTAAAGCCTTTCTTAGCTTATAAACAAGCATACACAGCCATTTTGTAAGCAACAGCAATAATATTGCATTTGATATTATATCATAACTGTAGTCTGCAAAAATTATTTAACTGTTAACTTTGTCAGTGTTCATACGTTGTCTTCTACTTCTGATGTTTCTTTCCACACACCAAAACAGATGGAGGAAGGCCACTGCTGCTAAGTTTAGACTTTTCTGTCTGTTCTTACTGTGAAAACTCTCAGGGGCCAGCTATTTTCTGCTTTTACTCCTACAAGCTGTTTCTATTTCCCAACTTGAGATCACTAGTTTAAAGATAGCTCTGATGTAATTATACCATCTGAGATCAACCTTCATTTTCATCTGTTATGAAGCCATCAGTATTCCCTTCCTAGCTCTCAGTTATGTTGCTTGTCAGCCTGTCATTTCAATTTTCCCTTACATTTCTTTGCACATTCATATGGCTGAGAATAGTTTTTCATCCATAAGTCACTTACTTATATATAGCATAGCTTCTGTTTCCCCTTAACTCATCTTTTATGTGCTGCCACAGCTATACTTGATCATGACTGAGTAGATGCTTTCCTCAAATGTAATTTCTTAGGCTAATAATTATTATTTTGCCTACTTAGTCTTCCTGTACTCTTTTTTACGTTATGTGCTAAAATGTAATTTTACAGTTGGAGCTTATCTTTTTCTTGCATCTTTGTAGTAGTAATTATTTTAAATAAAACAGTGAGTTTTTAAATCCATATTGGGACATTCTATTGATTTCCTAGCAAAACAAATACTTACAGGTTGTAAGTGGAATTCAGACTGCAGCAGCAATAAAGCAGTGTGACACATAAAGGTTCACTGTTCTGCTTTCTTTAAGTGCCTGTTCTATTCTCAGTTTACTCACAAAAAGACTTGGGGACTTTACCCTCATTTTTGCCCATGAAATCAAATTTTGCTACTAATTTCTTGCCATGATCTGCCAGTCATGCCTGGTAAGTGATCCTCTTAATTTGACTTACATTCATAACAGTAATGGCTGGTATTCTTTTTCCTCAGCAGAAATTCATCCCCCATCTTTCACACAATGCCATGATTATGTGTGCTTTCCTCTGAAACCTCCACCTTTAGAGTTCCAGTTTGTATGACACTGTATGTTACACATACAAGACCACTTGTTAACATTTTCAAACTCTTTCTAATTGTCAAGCTCCAGATTCTCGGACCTACGCAACCTCCTAAATGACTGGGTTTACCAGATTCCCCCCCCCAATAATCTAATTGCTCAATAATACCACTTCGTATTTCTACAGTGTCTTAATCAAATCTCCAAACCACAGATGCTGTTTTACTCCCTATTGGATATTATGAATTGTTGTGAATCCAGTTTTTAAGTTAAAGAAAACACGGTACAGAAAATTGTCAGGATTTCACAGGGTCAGGTAGGTCTTCCCTGCCAACAGTAACATTTTTAAAAGCTCATGAGGAATGGAATCTTAAACTATGCTGTTTGCTGTTAGCATGATAATCCATGATTGTGTGTAACAGACCAGCTTCTAGTGCAGACATGACCGAAGCATGTGACAGACTTCCTCACCCTCTATCCCATGCCAATATAAACATCCTTAATGCATGTATTTTCTTTAAATCCAAGGCAATGTCAGTTACAGTAATTCTGAATGAGAATATCTCTACCAATGCTAATACACTTACACTGGACTTGGAGCAGAAGTAAATTAAGTTATGCAGGTTTATATAGTCAATTTGAGAACATAATTGGCCTACTGTGTCAAAAGTGAAAAACTAACCTTATTATAGATGCTTTTACTTCTTCTCCTATGCTGTGGTTCAGACATAATACTGAATTCAAATGTTAAAAAATACATACCAGGATTGTGATAATTCAGTGTGGTCTTCCTCTGCTTGTGATTAAGCAAATAGTAAGGTTAAAATACAACTGTCTTTTCCACCTCATGCACACCATCACCATGAACAGAGTGTTTTTCCTTACCATTCAGCTCCAGCTGTAAAAGGAAGTCCGCGAGGTTAGCTAACAGTTGAATCCTAGTTCATGGCTCAGTAACTGGAAGTTGCAAATTTCCTGTGGTTTCCGTGAGTTCCAGCATGCTTCCCGTTATCTTGCTATGGCACAGAGTGTTCTGGTTACCATCAGCAGTAGATGCTTATGTCCCCCTGACCGTGGGCACGGTGGCTGCCCACCACTGCTGTGCAGAGTGGATCATCCTATTGTGTGCCAACTTTACTACCTTCTGGATACTCTGGAAGTGCAGCAGGGAGCTGTGGCACTTTTCTGTATCACTCTGACGCAATGCCTTGCTTTCTGGATTTTTTACACCATTCAAAGGGGAATGTCTCACTTGACAGTAATCTTGAATTTGCTATTAATTTCATCTAGAGATAAATAAAAAGAAATTGAAGTATTTATTAATGAGATTAAAAATAGGCAACAGAATACCAAAGGTTTATACTAGACCTATGTGAAGAAGTAAAAGAAAAGCATTTCCCACCACAAACCCACACATATTATTCATACTATTTCTTTCTGATTTACCATAATACCCAAGACTTCTGTGATCCTAGATATATTGTGTTCATGTTACATTATGGGAAAATCCCTCTTTTGATGTAGCATGTTAGCTTTTATAGCAAATTTTTTTATAACATTTGAAATCTTCCTGAAAAGGTCTAGAGAGCTTTGATCTTATTCAGCAGATTTTATTTTACTTTCAATCCAAGAGATAGTCTGGCCATTTAAAAGGATTAAAACAAGCATTGTTTCATTTCCCAGAAGATGTGAATGCCTCTTCATTAGACCGGATGCCTTTCACCCGACTTGACTGTCTATTTAATGACTACTTGCCTTAACAAAGGGTTTATCTTGTCCTCTCCTCCCTTTGTTAATTCTGGTTTTTCACTATGAAGCATTTCCTCTATTGAACCTTCATTCTGTGTCAGACTTTCTACTAACAGAAAACATCTGATACAAATGTCTACATGAGGTAAATGTATTTACATCATTCCTGGATATTGACTGAAATCAGATGCAACAGTAAATCAACATTCTGACATTCTGGGATGACAATCCCCCACATGTTTCCTGGATTTTTTTAAGTAAGTCAAGATTTTGGACCCAGTCTCTAAATAAATCTAGACTGATTTACCTGCTTTGAATCAAGAGAATGAGGTCAGGAGTAGGCTGTAACTAAATTAACAAATAATTGTGTATGTGTATTAAAAAAAAAAATAATTTTTTTTTTTGCTTACTGACCAAACTAAAATGTTAGAAAAAAAGCCTAATTTTGATTTGAAGTGTTCAACTTCCATGTCTTGTCAAAAAAGTCAAACATTTCAGTTCAAACAAAATATATATATTATTTGAATAAGATATAAATTTATACATTTATATATTATTCAAATGAAATAGATTGATGCCAATTATTTGTGTCTGACAATTTTGCCCTTCTCCAACTATACTGATATTACTGGCTGAAGAAATAAACTGAATTTAATCAGGTGAATATTAACCCACCTATTTGTAACATACTCTAAGTCTTCATAAAATCATTACTAAAAATTGCAAAAGAATTGGATTTGGACAGCTGAATCACTGACTGGAAACAATTCTTCTTAGAAAAAAAAAGAAACTATTTTTTATAAATATAACCAATGGTTTACTGTAAAAGACATTTCCCAAAAAGAGCTAACAAAATCAACTGTTCAGATACACTGCCATGAACTAAAGAACTTATAAATCAGCTTCAATGTTTTTATTAGGCACTGTCTCTCCAGCTGTTTGAATGAAGCAATAATTGAAGTTTCAAAGTACAAATGTCTCTAATTTTGCTGAAAGAGTAAAAAAAACCTTTTTCTTTAGCAATCCAAATAAGTGTATTAATATTATTTGTTGTTTTTTTTGTTGTTGTTCTATTCTTACATATGAGAATAGCATGAAAAAATCTCTAATTACAGCACTGGAACTATCAGGAACAAACACATATGCTTGCTTCTCCTACTGTATTACTTAAATTTTACCTATTAGAAAATAGTGAAACGTCAACCTCCAAAGTGCACATTGCATGGGGAAAAAAAGGGTACTTGTACCATGGCCCTACAGTCCACAGTGAGAGTTCCCTCTAGGAGAAGAATTGTGCAATACCAGTTCATCTTCAGAAACGAGAAAATGTTAACCTCTTCCTTTCATTAGCTATTTTTTTAAATGCTTTGCAAATTTTCTGTTATTTGCAAAATCCAACCCAAATTTTCCACTAATATAAACAGCTAAAATGTAGATGTCTAAATTTTCTTGACAACAACTTGCAAATTCTTCTTTTCAGCTCCAGCTGTTGTTCTCCATTAAGATTTAGCTCTGCAGTATTTTAAAAAATACCATTTTAAAACTATCATTGGCTAACTTGGATAAGAATACAAAACCAGCTAGTAACTTCTTTTAAATCCTTCCATATTTACTATTCTCTGTAATTGAGAACATTTTATATCTTATTCCCTGTACTTGGCCAAGAAAATACTCTTCAACATGTTATCATTTCCTTACCTGCTATCATTAAAAATAATTAAATCCTAGCATTTTAAAGCCACAGTGTCCCTTCAAGTCCAAGTTTGTTGTCATTTATCTTAATCTATTATCATTAATCTATTTTAATTCCTTATCAAATTTGGGTACCAGCATACCTAGTCTTAATATAAGGCCTGACAATGAAACATATGCATTATGGTGTTAAATACTTGCATATTAATAATGCAGGTTATGCAGAAACAGTGAAGTGATCCCTATGGCACGTGATAACAGCAGCTCCAACAGTACCTATGGAATGTAGTTTACAGTGTGTAAAAACAAATACATTAAATATCAAACTGTCAGGTTTACTCTACAAGCAGGTAATGGTTTCTTTACAATTCTGTGAAGTATTTGGACATCCCTGAATAAATTCTATTCATCAAGTGGACAGAATGTGACTTTCTCATTGCCATGACTGAACAAGAAAATTTTAAATGAGCTCGGGAGAATCAAAAATCCTTTTGAAAATGGTAAAACTAATCTCCTGTTAAAGCTCCAGATACCAAAAATGTTCTAGAAAAGGTCTGAATCAGACTTGAATCAAGAGAATAAAAATATATCTGATTTCAGGGAACTTTCTATTTCATAGAATCACAGAATATGCTGATCTAGAAGGATCATTGAGTCCAACTCCTGGCCTTGCACAGGACCATCCCCAAGAACTTACACTATGTGCCCGAGAGTATTGCCCAAACAACTCCTGAACTCTGTCAGGCTTCATGCTATGACCACTTCCTGGGGAGCCTGTTCCAGTACCCAGCCACCCTCTGGGTGGTTAACCTTTTTTTAATATCCAACCTAAAGCTCCCCTGACACAACTTTAGGCCATTCCCTCACAACCTGTCACTGGTCATCACAGAGAAGTGATCAGTGCCTGCCCCTCCTCTTCCCCTCTCAAGGAAGTTGTAGACTGCAATGAGGTCTCCTCTCAGTCTCCTCTTCTCCAGGCTGAACAGACCAAGTGACCTCAGCCGCTCCTCATACAGCTTCCCCTAAGGCCCTTCACCACCTTCATTGCCCTCCTTTGAACACTTAATAACTTAGTATCTTTTTTATATTGTGGCACCCAAAACAGCTCACAATATTCAAGGTGAGGCTGTTCCAGTGCAGAGCAGAGCAGGACAGTCTCCTCCCTCAACTGGCTGGCGATGCTTTGCCTGATGCCCCCCAGACACAGCTGGCCCTCCTGGCTGCCAGGGCACTGCTGACTCATATTCAACTTACCATAGACCAGGACCCCCAGGTCCTTCCCATGACACTACTTTTCAGCATCTCATTCTTTCTCCTTCTCTACTTAATGCTGATTGGAAAACTGTATCATAAGAATAAGGTAATGAAGGTGTCCTAATGACTTCAGTACTGTTTTGGAACTGAAATATAACAACAGTTATATAACAACTGAAACATAACTGTGTTTGCTGTTGTTTATTTGTTTATTACCACCACCACAATTTCATTATTATTTAGTTTTTCTCTTAAATCTACTAACTGCATTATTGCTATTTGGATTGTACAGAGCAAATTGTTTTTTCTTTGTTAAGATTTATCAGCCATTGTAGTTTTCTTCAGAATAGCCAGTAAATAACATGGCTTACAGATGAAGTATTTCTCAAAAAAAGATGCTGGAATGGTCTTGTGCTCAGTGATACAATGAATGAATGGTACTTAAAAAATATTAGCACTGTGAGCTGCATGATCCAGTTTGTGAGCTGATACTGCAGGATATTGGAAGAAGGTGTTTCTGCTGGTGAGGAGCTCCTTGGAAGGTGGTAGGTCAGCAGTGAGAGTGTTGAGTTCTCATGAGTCTCCATCTGCTTTCAGTTAATTCATTTTGCACTGACTACAGGCCAGTAATTATCAGTCTATAACTCCTGCCCAGAGCTCAGTCACTCAGGATGAGTTTTCTACCATGTGAAAGTCTCTGTTTTGCTTCTACTTCATAGTCTGGATCTTATTCACCTTGTCTCACTTAGAGTCGTAGAATGGCCTGGGTTATAAGGGACATTAAAGATCCTCTAGTTCCAACCCACCTGTCATGGAAAGGGACACCTTTCCAGGTTGCTTAGGAGCCCCATCCAATCCGGCCTTAAACACTTCCAGGGATGGGGCATCCACAACTTCTCTGGGAAATCTGTTCCAGTGTCTCACCACCCTCACAGCAAAGAACTTCCTCCTAATATCTAATCTAAATCTACCCTCATTTTAAGGCCATTGCCCCTTGTCCTGTCACTACATGCCCTTGTAAAAAGTCTCTCTCCATCTTTCTTGCAGGCTCTGTTTAGGTACTGGAGGGTCACAATTAGGTCACCCCGAAGCCTTCCTTTTTGACAGGCAGAACAAACCCAGTTCTCTCAGCCTTTCCTTGTAGGAGCTTCCAACCTGCCTGGGGATTCCTCCCCTGCATGCATCATGCTTCATCCTTCTTATAAAACCTTCCAAACTTATCTCTTATATACCTCTCCTTGAGAAGCAGGTCTCACGTTCTTTCACACCAGAGGGCTCATCTGACAGCGTCCATTAACACAGTAAATTATTAAAGAATCAATGCAGTCCATCACACACTGCCGCGCTGAAAGTTTGCTTCTTTATTGACCTGTATTGTTACGGCGAGCTCCTGAGCTTTCGGATTCGCTGTTTGAAGGGATTTCCCTCCATAGGGCGCCACACGCACCGGCACTGTTAGCAGAGCCTGCAAGCCCGGGCTGGGAACCACACAGAATCACGGGATCCATTTGGTTGGAAAAGAGCTCTGAGGTCATCGAGTTCAACCTGTGACCGAACACCCCGACGTCAATTAGACCACGGCACTGAGTGCCACGTCCAGTCTTTCCTTAAACACCTCCACGGACGGTGACTCCACCACCTCCCTGGGCAGCCCATTCGAGTGTCTAATCACCCTTTCTGTGAAGAAATTCCTCCAAGCGTCCAACCTAAACCTCCCCTGGAGCAGCTTTGACGCTATATCCTCTCGTCCTGTCGCTACGGGAAGGGCCCTGTCGCGGTGGGTCGCGGCTGGAGGGGGTAGCTTCCCGCGGAGGGCCGCCCTGCCCCGACCCGTGATAACCCCACTGCGTCCCAGCCCCCTCCCGTCCCTTCCCCGCCTTGCCCCGGGGGGGTCGGGCAGGAGTGCGCAAGCGCGGGCCCGCCCCCCCCCGGGCGCGGCGGGCGCCGGCGGCTGCGCGCGCGGGCGTGTCCCCGCCCTCCGCCCCGCGTGGCGGCCGCGCCGGGATGTTCGTGGCGCGCAGCATCGCGGCCGATCACCGCGACCTCATCCACGATGTGTCCTTCGACTTCCACGGCCGCCGCATGGCCACCTGCTCCAGCGACCAGAGCGTCAAGGTCAGCGGGACCCGCCGGGCCTTGTGCCGGCGACGGGGGTGCCGCGGCACCAGCGGTGCACGGCCTACCGGGGAGCCGGCGGGGCCGAGGGGCTGCCGGGGGCTCGTCCCGCGGGGGGCACCGGGACGGTGACGGGCTGTGGGTCCAGGAGGCTGAGGAGGCGGGAGGCACCCGCACATACGGGCACGTGTGTTTGTGTGTTTGTGTGCGCGAACGCCTGTAAACACGGGAACGCCGCTTCCCACCCACGGCTCCACCTAGGAAAACATTCCCGAGCTCTTGTGGCTGCGGCCGTGGCGCTTGTTCTGTTGATTCAACTGAAGATCTGTATTTATTAACATTAAGGGAAGAAACTACTGCTTCATAGTGTAGCGCCGATAATCTGTATTTATTAAGGGAAGAAGATGTTATTTCATAATTAAGTGCCAGTAAGCAAAAGGCTGAAGTTGAAGTGCTCACGTGTGCTCTGGCAGATGAAGGAAACTGTAAAATTTTTTGCATATCTTAATTCCTTTAGAGGAAATAAAGTAACCGTTTATGTTTGTTTAAACGAAAAGTTGACTGCCTTTTCCCTTTTCTGTGCATAGCGAGAAGACAGACAAAAATTCAGGAGTTACAGGGGTTACGCGGTTACGTGGATATTTCTTACTAAGAAATGTAATTAAAGAGCAGTCATGTTTTTCGTTAGATCGGGTGGATGGTTGAGAAAATGTGGGCTTTTTTTTCCGTAGAAAGCTGTGTCACATTTAGATCATACTTAAAAACAAGCGAGCAGCCCCTTCTCCATCAGCACAGCTTAAAAAGCAAATAACCAACCACAACAACAAAATAGTCCCCCCCCAAAGTAAGCCAAAACCATGTAAGTCTTTGGTTTGGACTGACTACCTAGAACTTGCAGCCTAAAAAGGATATTGTTAAGAAGGATGCCAAGAGGTAGGTAGAGTGCAGTGACTATGTTCTTCAGCATTGTAATGTTACTTTCCAGTCATAACTGAATCCTTTATGAGATGGTCTTCAGAAGTTTTACTCTATCCAGAGTTTTACAGCACTTGTATGTGGCGTGGCTCTTGTTCTCATTATGTGGGCCCTGTGGAATAGGAGTTGGGGAAAAGTTACAGAGTTGGGCTCCAGTACAGCTTTAAAGTGAACGAGTGTCAAACAGGAGTGGATGGCAGACTTCTAGAGGTGTCTTTCATTTGTTTATGTTCATGACTTCCTTCATAATTTTTCAATAAAAAAGTCATAAACGTGATGAAGATGTATGGGAAATCAAGAGAGGGGAAGGTTCAGCACGTGGTTATAAATCAAGGCAGAAATATTAGAAAGAGAAACAAATCTGTTCTCCCACTACCTTGATTTCTTTTTGCTGTCCTGCTCTGTCTTTGGGATGGGTGCTGGGTGCTGCATTAGGGTTTTGCAGCCAGAGCTGAGCACCAGAGGACAGTCAAGGCTCTAGAGCGAAACTGAGTAGTGTACTTTTGGAACAGTGAATGAAGTATGGGAATGGCAATAATTTCTCTTCCATGTAAATTACTTTTTTTAAAGATAGGTGTCATACAATAGTGGATTTTGCAGGTGATGCCTCTTCTCCTGACCTGTAGTAGGGATATTTTCAAGGGTGAGTGAAGTGCAGTTGTGTACTGAGCCAAGTACAGTTTTCCAGATGAAAACGTCTAGTGGTATGCATGTATATTCTTATTTATATTTTTTGATGTGTATATATATATATGTATGGCTGTGTTTTTAAGGTACTATTTAGTAAGCTTTATTTGCAAATTGTATGATTGTGTTTTGATTTCTCAATAGGTCTGGGACAAAAGTGAAAATGGGGATTGGCATTGCACTGCCAGCTGGAAGGTTTGTATTTATAAAAGTTACACAGACATAACCATAATTTATCCTTTGTTTTTGAAGAAACATGCTTCATTTCTGCTGACTTATATAGTAGAAATAATTTTGGTTTTTTGTAGATTCTGTATGTTTTACATGAAATACTTTTTCTCTGCTTTTATAAAACATCTGTAATGCCTCTCATTTAAAGCAGAGGCTAACATGCAATCTTCTGTACTTAGTTATGTTGTCAGACTTTGGTATCAGTAAACATAACAGTAACTGGTTTAGGGAGTTGAAAAACAGTACCTTTGTTTTTAATTGAATATTCTCCTTTTTGCATATAGTAAGACTTAAAAAAAAAAGGGAAAAAATAAAAAGGAAGAGGTCTGGCTGTTAAATGTTACAGCATCTAACCTCTGGGTTTTTTTCCTCCAAAACCTTTCTGAGAACTCATATAGAGACTCTGCTTCATCTGGATAATTAGTGCATTCAGCTTCTGAATTGTCCTTAAATTTGTATTTATTAGGACCACAATGCATTCATACCTGTAAATGGAAATGCAAGTGAAGCATTTGAATTCCCCTTCTCTAAGAAAAGAAGGTTGAAGAGGTAGAAAGAGGAGCTTCATATTAAAAAGAAGATAAGCAATGCTCTACATATGCTTTTGAAAAGTATAGGCAAGCTAGAACTAAGCATGATAATGGCTGAAAATTGACCGAAAACAAAGCACAACTTTTTGCGTCAAGGCAGAATCTTAGTTTGGAACTTAAAGTAGTAATAAATAATGTTTTGGAAAACACTTGTAATAATTGCCTTTTAAACACTTATTAATAGCAACCAAACCTTACAGTGGTAGTTGAAATGCAACAGCTGCTGTGTAACTTGGTATAAAAGAACAGAGCTTTCAAAGGAATAGGAATTCCCTTCTGCAGAAGCTCATAAAAATATTTAGTCTGTTGGACTAATGCTTAAGTTTTGTTGTTCTCTTGCAGACCCACAGTGGATCTGTGTGGCGTGTGACATGGGCACATCCTGAATTTGGGCAGGTCTTGGTTTCCTGCTCTTTTGATAGAACAGCAGCTGTATGGGAAGAAATTGTGGGAGAGTCAAATGATAAACTCCGAGGACAGAGTCACTGGGTGAGACTTGAGTTTTTTTCTGTTAATATAAAGTGTTCCTGATTTTGCCTATGTTTTGTTCATTTGTGGCAATACTCCAATATAAAGTAAGTATTTTTACAACATTTGGGGAAAACAGCTAAATGGCAACATTCAGGCCACTCACTGTCACTGTTATTGGTGTTTCATAATAAGGTGTTCCCTGGCAAACAACTTGCAAACCTGAATTTCCATCTACAGTAGAATTTAAGTTCTTAAACAAGAGCTCATTCAAAACTGTCTCATGCTGGTCTTTTTCGTCTTTCAAACAATAGATCAGGGTTCTTTTGGGAAATAAAAAATTTTGCTCAGAAGTAGATTTTCAGGATAGCATTTCATCATGGGAATTTTAGATCTAAACAGACTATTTTCCAGCTATGCTTTATGTGTAGTACTATTCCTGCCTCTAATGTTTTATTTTAAGTTGCTAAAATACCTGAAGTTTTCTACTTTCTACTAAAGTTTTCTAATGTTAAAATACATGTTGTAAGAAGCTGGATTGTCAAGACTGTTGGCACCCAGTGGATTATGGAAGTTCACTTCTGTGTGCAGTTGTGATCATGGTTTTCTGCTCAAACCAGGCTCAGCAGGCTCTCTTGGCAGGAGAGGAAATTACTTGAAAAAGAAATGTTTACAATTTTTTCCTCTTTAGCTGTTCATCCTATCCAATGCCTGCTGCATTTACCTGTTCCCTTATCAGAAGCTCTTATTTCGGTGCTTCAGTGAGAAAATGCTTCATGATAAACTTCAACAGTGCTGAATTTAGAAAGTGGTGTCCTTAGACAGGGCAGTTAATGTTGTCACCAGTATGAATGAAGAGGATAGTTTGAAACTGCCTCTGGCCAGTACTTTTTTGTTTTGTGCTTATGTTACATGGTGATGCTTTTTTCTTATCCTGAAGAGCATAATCTAAACAATTCTTTTTGATATCAGAAGTTTGATATCACAGTGAGGTATCTCTTGATGCTTGAATTTGCATCACTGTAATGATGATCTGTCATTTCTCCAATTTGTTGGTGAACAAAGATTTTTTTTTTAGAAGTTTTTGATGGAAGATGTTAGTGATCCTATGAAATGATGTTGTCAGACTTTGTTTAGCTTTCCTTAGGGAATAAATTTTTGATGGAAATTTCTAGCATTTCTCTGAAGAATCTCTGCCTTTTCTTTGCAGGTCAAGAGGACCACTCTAGTGGACAGTAGGACATCTGTTACAGATGTGAAGTTTGCTCCCAAGCATATGGGTCTTATGTTAGCAACCTGTTCAGCAGATGGAGTTGTAAGGATTTATGAAGCTCCAGATGTGATGAATCTCAGTCAGTGGTCACTGCAGCATGAAATTTCATGTAAGCTAAGCTGCAGTTGTATTTCTTGGAATCCTTCAAGGTATGTTATGAAAACTATAGGTTTTGCTTTATAACTGCTTAAGCAGAGGAATGAGTTCTGAATTTTTGTGGAATAAATCCTGTGGAGAAGATTTGGGTACATCTGAAACTTTCTGCTGAAATTTCTTTTAATAAAGCAAGTTTGGGAGAGCCAGAGAAGTGTTACAAAAAATCCTCCTGTGCTCTGTGAGGAAATATTCCCAGTTTAATTATTTTCAACAAGTAGCAACCTAAAAAGCTACAGAGTGCTTTTTATTTATCCCATAAAACTTTACTGGGGTTTTGATAAAAGAAAGTGTAAAGGAACAATTCCTGTGTTTTTCTTCTTTCATTTAGAATGGTGTTGCAATAGATAATAATTCTGAAAACTCCAAGAAGCACATGAACCCTTGCCAGTGCAGCAGAGTAAAAGGAGCCACAAGAGTCTTGCTAGCACAAATATGAAGCCCAAGAGTTGTTCTTTTAGTTCTGTCCTCAGGGGCTCAATGATGTACTTAACCTTCTTGAACTGGACAGAATCAGAGGGGAGTCCAGTGGGGTGGTCCCTATCCAAAAGAACACTTGCATGCAGAGGTTCTCCTTTGCTTCCCGTCTCATATCCTCCCCCAGCAATAACAGGAGGGGAAAAACAATTCAAGGCTGAACTACTTTGGATTCTGTTTGTCCAGAAGCACTTAATTGCTTCCCCTGTAGACATAGTGTTGTGTCCTGGTGATCCAGTTATTCTTCTATTCATTAGTAGTAGTCTGTGCTGGAGGTTCAGAGTACATACAGGTTTTCACTTTAGTGCGTGGAATAGGGTTAAAAGTTGATTTAAAAACTATAGTTCATATACATTTAGCTTGTGTAAGCTGTCTTCCAAAACCTGAACAAAATAACACTAATCAGTCATTAAAAGCACTGCAAAGAGTGCAGATTCTGCCATGAAACTTGTGGCAAATACTAGACTGCACCATGAATATATGAAATCAACCTTACTCTCTGGGAACATCATCTTGATAATGTTCCAAATAATGTTTCCTAATCATTTCACCATAGTGAATGTATAAAGTGGGCTTTTAAAACATCAGAGTGGAGATACTGGTAACTATGAATAGCGCTTAACTTCTTTCCTTGTGATGTTTTCCCTTGTCATATTTTTTTGTTATTGTTTTGGGGGTTTTTTATAGTGTTTTAAATTTAAAAACTGCTTGGTGAACTTTCTGTGGAATCATTTGTGAATTTAACAGTATTTGTTTTTGTGTTTTAGCTCTCGAGCACATTCTCCAATGATAGCTGTAGGAAGTGATGACAACAGTCCAAATATATTGGCAAAGGTTCAAATTTATGAATATAACGAAAATACCAGGTATGCTAAATGACAATGTGTAGCATTTGTTGGATCATAAAGTAGTTTATAATATATGGTCTTTTATTTCTGTCACTAGATGTGAAGTAGTAAATGATAATAGCTTAATTTTGTCTATGAGCCATTGGATGGGAAAAAAGAGGAAGATATTGATAATTTTATTCCATGCAGCTGAAGAAATGCCACTGTTCTTACCAGAATTTTAAAGGAAGAATTGTTTCGCTGTCTCCTAATTTATATTCTTAATTTTGCATGTGGATTTAAGAGGACAAAGTTGAGATTTGAATTGTGTTGCATGAGGCACTGTTTTGTTCAAAGACACCTTAAAATGATTTTAAAGGCATGATTATAATAACAGAAAGTCCTGTGAATTTCTAATGTTCTGTGAAAGTTCACACAGTCAAGAGTTCACAGAACCAGAAAAGGCCAGGAAGTGTGTGCACCATCACTTCAGTTAAATAACAGAGAAATTGTGTTTGATTCAGAGTGATTGGTGTGGGAAAAGAGCCGGGGTGTTTTGTGGATTTATGCCTGCCTTCAGACAATGCTCTCCATGCATTAACAATAAAGACAAGTTGCTATAACTTACCTGATGGTAAATAAAAAAATGGGATACGTGTTTATCATACAGCAGAGGAGGCAGGTAGCCGCCTGCTTACAACAGAAAATGTAGTAAGTTGCTGAGATGCAAATTCCCTTTAGATTTGTGAATGGAAGAATCTTTTTATTTCTCTTTTCCAACTGTGGACAAAATGTTCTTTGTACTGGAGTCCTTCCTTTGTTGTATGATTTAGCATACTGGTTTTAGTGGTTACTGTATCTGATGTATTCCATTTCTGAAGAAATCAGCTTGAAATTATTACTTACAATTTATTTTAAGAAAATACTTTTGTTTTTGCAAGTCTTATGTATACTTAACACTTTTTCCTTGTTCCCCTGTGTCTGGTTTATATAACCTGCATCACTGGCAGTTTTGATGGCATTAAAAGTTATTTTCCTATGCTGTACAGAAAATATGCAAAAGCAGAAGCTTTGATGACAGTCACAGATCCTGTACATGATATTGCATTTGCTCCAAATCTGGGAAGATCCTTCCATATCTTGGCTGTAGCAACCAAAGATGTACGAATTTTCACGCTAAAACCTCTAAGGTGAGCTTAAGAGGAAGATGTGATATTATGGTTTTATTTTAGTAGTTTAGTAGTATCTATGAAGGAACAGTAGTAACTTAATGTACGCAGGATTTTTTTTAGCAGCCTGATTTTTAAGATGACAAGGTTGTGAGCAAGTCTGTAATTTTTGTCTAAATACCCTCTTAGCACTCCTCATCTAGTAACAGTTGTATAAACTGCTTGAAAGATGTATCCTCGCTTTCTGTCATCATGTTCAAACCCAGACCTTTGAACAGGTGTGTGCAGAACTATCACTTTTCTCTTAAACAGGAAAGAATTGACTTCATCGGGAGGATTAACAAAATTTGAAATTCATATTGTGGCACAGTTTGATAATCACAACTCCCAGGTGTGGCGAGTGAGCTGGAATATTACAGGCACAGTGCTTGCCTCCTCTGGTGATGATGGCTGTGTTAGGCTCTGGAAGGGTAAGGTTGACATATATTATATTAACTTTGTAGTATGCTGGATATACTGGAGAAATTTTACTCAAAACATAATTTTGGAGGGAAAGTTCATTTTAGATTTGTGAATTTTTTTATATTTGTGTTTACATTTCAGAAAAAGAAATAACTTTCTGTGCTGGAACACTTGCATGATTTAGGCTGTTGCAAGTAGTTGTTCCTGTACCCTGAAATTGTTTCACCAGACTAGAGCTATATAAAATTTTAATTTTACGAAGTAACATATGTACTGCATTACTGTCTTTTTCTGATGCTAAACCCAGAAAATGTCACAATGTTCAGGCAAACTGGCTTTTTTTTCAGTTTACATTTCCAAAAGCAACAGCAAAAACACAAAACCAAAAAAAACCACACCACTGCTAGTTTCCTTATACATTCGCATTTGTTTCTCAGAATTTTAGTAGTGGAAACTGAGTTTTAAGCTGTGGATAGGCAAAAAGTGTCAGACAGCTAAAGGGCCAGATCCTCAGCTATTTGGAATTTATATTTTGGCATTGAAGTTCCATTCTGATTCACACCAGGTGTATGGTAGTTGAAACATATTTGTAGGGAATGCTGAGCTTCAGAAGAGAAACTAACAGTTTTTATATATCTATATTTGCAGCTAATTACATGGACAACTGGAAGTGTACTGGTATTCTGAAAGGTAATGGGAGTCCGGTGAATGGTAGTTCTCAGCAGGGAATTTTTAATGCCTCTCTAGGTTCAGCCAATACAAGTCTACAGAATTCACTAAATGGATCATCTGCCAGCAGGTAGGTTAATTAGTAGGGAGACTGAGTTTCAGTAAATGGTCTCTTCTCTGAATCTTCTTAATTTCACTTAGCTTTCATGTTTGTTTTACATTTTTTCAAAGTGCAATACTTCTGCAGGCTTTTCTGATTTTGCTTTTTGGTGGTGTCTTGCTGTGCCATTGTTAAGGGGAAAATGAACAAAACCGTAAGCTGCACTGAATCAGAATGTGTAAATAAGCAATGTAAACAACTATTTTCACTTCTAGTCTTTTCACATTATTAAAAACAGCATTTCTGAAATAGTTTCAAAGAAGAAGCTTCATCATAATTGCTGTATAACTGCCCTTTTGCTTTAGATTCATGTTTAAAAGTGAAGCAAAAATACTGGCAACAAACTCTGTTTTTCACTGGGGTAATGTAGCAGAAGGGAAGGAGGAAAAGCTACTTCATAATGTATGGTTTCAACAGTCAAATACTAGTGTTAGTTTACTTGCTTTTTGCAGGTGTAGCATCAATTTTGTGGGTTTTTTTAATCTTCCTTATATGGCATTTGTATTGCAGATAATTTGTTTTAATCTCTGTTAGGTTTTTATTCTGTAATAATTGCTGTTTAGTAGGTAAATTTAACTGCCTCTTCTGAAAAAGAAACATTTAAATTTGTGCACACCGAAATGTAGAAATACACTGAGCCCCTCCTCTGCATGGCGGAGTCTGTACAATCAGCTTTACAGGACTGTAAATCTTATGTAAGGACTAGATGTGGCCAAATTCTGTAGCTGCAGTTTCCAAGTTTTGTGGCCACCTTTATTTTTTTTCTATTGCCTTGGCATATCTTCCATTTCCATCCATGTGCAGCTACTCATGTGGCTTTCTTTCGGTTTAAAGTGCTGATCAGTAAAGTTTGCTTTTGGAGAGCAGCACTGTGTCATCATTCCCTCGCCTCTCCTTCCCTTTCAGCAATCAATCCTGAACGCCAGTTCTGGCTTCCAGATCCCTAGCTGTGTTGAGCAGAGGAGGGCTTTCACATTTTCCTCACAAGATAAATGGGACAGCAAGGGGTGGTAATGGTCCCACAAAAAAGGGCATCAGAATCATATTGGTCATCTGGTTCCATGTTCTACTTACAGTGTAGCAAAAAAATGCTGAAATACAGCCCTATCTTGGGAATAGTATATTCAGAGCTGTGTAACTCTTTGTTTGGGCTCCTGTGGGGAACTACAGGCTATTTTATACTTGTTTTGCATAGGGTGTGGTTTCACAATCTCCTTATCTAAAGCGTGCTGCCAGCAAGGCTGTCCTTCCCTACCCCACCCCTTTGGTGGTGGTTCTCCTGTCCCTGAAGTTGGTAGTAAGCCATTGTGAATCTGGAACTTCTAGCATTATTTTTAGACTCCCTCGATTGCTTTGCATTTTGGAGGGCTTTTTGTTTTGTTTTTTAATAAATTATTTTTGCCTCCAATTTGTAACAAAACGTTAATTCCAAAATTATGCCATTGGCTGTGGAATTCCCAAACATATGGTGTCTTGTCCTAGGATTGAGCCTTACTATAAAAAATATATGCCTTAACTCCACGTTTTTCTCTGTATTAACACTGCCTTGAATTGCGTGAGCACAGTTGTTAACTTCTGTATTAGTGTTAAGACGCTGATAAAGATTGATGTATTGACATTGAATAGGTATCTTACACATAATTTATTTTGTCTGTGACTGTACATGCTGTTTCAGTGTCTATACATTTAAACACTTAAACCAGCTAAAGAATATGCAGATCTGAAAAAGTTTGTAAACGCACGATCACCGCACTGGATTTGTACTCAAAATTAAGTTTCAGAACAGGTGATGTAGATTGTTGTGAAATAAATCAGTAGGGCTATATTGTTATGTTGATGTAATTGCGTGTCTAGATTTATGATACAATTTCCATTCTCCATTTGTATTATGTCCTTTTTAACAGAAAGCAGAGCTGATACCAAGCTAACTGGAGTAACTTTGGTGTTTTGCTGCTTGTTGCATGCACACAGGAATGGAAAACGAACTCCTTTTTCCCCTCCCCAACGCCGTTTGACCTCTCCCAAGACACCAGCAGCCTGCTAACTACTAAATGCTGTTCAAAAAGCCTTTTTAAAACACGTTGTGTACACTTTTTTGTACTAGCCTGCACAGTTTGATACTATTGGAACTCCTGATAGAAAAATATTTGGAGAGGCTTCTTGTTTGGAAAAAACCCCATAAACAACCCACCCAAACCCCAAAACTTTCATCAGAACGTATTATATGAAAGCTTGTCAAATTAAAAGACTAGTTCATGATTAAAAATGAGAATTTTTGTCCTTGATTGGGATGGGAGGAGGGAAATGACCATTATAATAACTTCCATTAAAATTGTTTTGAGAACCAATTTGTTTTGCATTTCATAGCGTTCAGCATTTGATTAAGATTCCTAAACATTACAAGGTTGTAACTGCTTTGTAATATATGAAACTGTTAGTTTAAAAGGAATAAGAAAACTGTTTTGACAATTGTACAGATGGTAGCTATCAGTAGTTTGGGTATTGCTTCATTTATATCCTTTAGTATGACTTCAAATAAATGTTTTATGAGTACTGTCATACTTTTGTCATCATAAGAGAAGTACTTTTTCTGATATGTATTTGTACATTCCTGTGATAATAGTTCCATGGAGTACCTAAAATTCTCTAAACATAGTATCCTTAAAAAATGCAAACACTTTAGCCATATAAAGGTGGAAACCAAAATGCAGCTTGTTGTGAATTGTCCCTTAATTTCATTAATTAGTTTAAGAGCTGTTCCTTTCTGTCAGTCCACAGAACTGTAAACAAGAGAGAAAACATCTGTAGGTATCTAATATAATTATGCTAAAATGCACAAGTGTTACGGGTAAGTTCTAATAAAAACAGCAGCAAAATGACGTGAAGTGGCATAATTCCGAATCTTGCGCTCACCAGGAATCTTAAATTTACTCTGAGGATTCTGCAGCAATATGTAAATACATACAAAGGCTGTATTTCACTGAAAATAGTTATTCTCTATAAATGTGTATTAATGTAAAAACAATGGTGTTTTTACGTCTATTCTAGAAATGCTGTGAAGTTACTCTGAATTAGATGCATATGCAGAAAATGTACTTTGATAATATTTAATGTATATTTTGTGTCACAAATGAAGCGTTACTGAAGGCTGTTAACAAATCACACAAATTCTGGGAGAAAGAAAACCTGTTAATAGCTGTACCACACCATCTTTTTCATTTCCAAAGCAATCCATTCTTTTGTAAAAATGTATACTAGAACTATGACTATGGTATTCTTTTCTATGAATTTCAGTGGAACAGACTGTATTATTTTGCTTTAAAGAACAATTTCCAGATTTGTCTTGTTTTGAATTACAAGCCTTGATTTCTGCTATTATGTTCTATTGGTTTTGGCATGGATATACTAAAGCCTTTTTTTTTTTCCAGCATGTCTTTTCTCCCCTTTGGTTCTCCTTGTATTTACTACCTTTCTCTTTTTTTCTTGTTTTGTTTTTTTGTTTTGGTTTGGTTTTTTGTTTTGGTGTTTTGTTCCTTTCTTAATTGTTTCAGGTATTTCTTTCCCCCTCTGGATTCCCCACGGGCTGGATCGAGATGGTCCAGTCATGCCCAGCTCCTTCCTCCTCCTCCTCTGATAGAGCAATCTTGCGATGCTGACACTGCCAACCTCCAGTATCCTCACCCTCGCAGACGATGTGTATCTCGGCCTCTTAATCTATTACCTGAGAATGAAGGGGTTTAACATGTTACTTTAAATAAACTCTGAAGGGCCTTATTCTGGTGTTTGTGAATGCTTCCATTTCTGGCTGCCTTTGTATTCTTTCTCTTGTACAGAAGATTTTCAAAAATTTGGGAAATTCGTGCATGTTTTGCAGAACAAACAACAAGATTTAGAACCTGTTACTTGTGTATCAAAGGAACATTTTAATTTGTACCCTTTGAACTATGGCAACACATACAAACAGTATTAGCCATGAGCTATTTATGGAGTGGCTGCCTTCAATGTGCCTGTCCTTTTTTCTTTTTTTTTTCTTTTTTTTTTTCTTTTATGAAATCAGTTCAGTACGGCTTTAATTTTTTCTTTTTGTATACTGCACTGACATGTGAAACACATTCTCAAAATTAAATGTGCATTCAAGAAATTGTTGAGAAAAGTTGATACTGGATCAGCTCATAAAAGAAACAAAACCATTCCTGTGTATACTGCAGCTAAATAATTTGGCGCGTTTGGTTTTACTTTAGAATTTTCCATCTTGCTGTATAAATATTTAAATTTTATAATTGTGTTTGACTAATAAACTTGTTCTGAAAGATCTGTATTTGTACAGTTTTCCTTGTAATAGGCTTTTTTTTTTTTATATGTTCCTGATGAAGGAGGGTTTTGGATTCAGGTGTCCATTCTCCTAGCTCTGCTTTTGTGCTGTCATGTGCCATTCCAGATGTGCAGCTGCATATTACATGTGTCTGCCACAGAATGTGCTCCAACTTTTCTAATGGACGTGCTGAAGGTTTGTGGAGACTGCTAGAGCTGTTGGGTTTCACATTATCTCATAATTCTTTTTCAGTGACTGAATTAATCACTTAGGACTTTTTGAAGAAGGAGTGCTGACTTAAAAGATGTGTTCCAAAACAGGGACATTGTTGCTGTGTACCTGCATGTTGGCATTGACTCAGACGTTGGTGCAAGACAGGTGGGAGGGTAACTCTGGACAAAAAGAATGTGGTAGTTCTAGGGAGTAGCATTACTGTACAGGATATAATTGCTAAGCTTGTTTGGCAGATCTCGGGGGAGGAAGGAAAAAGGAGGCTTCTGTGCAGCAGAAATCCAAAGTGTAATAGTGTATTTCAATGTGCTTCAGAATGGGTTTATGATATTTCCTGGAGTAGAGCACTAATATAAGGTAATGGAGAGGGCAGCCTGCATCCTTCCAAAGTGACAGCAAGTTCCTGTGAGTTTTACTTGTATTCTGAAAACTTTATTTGTTCAGATGCACCACATCTGTTTCCTTATTTTTCTCTGAGGAGCCTAGTCTCAATTTACTAAAAAACCACGAGGTACACTGGTGTTGAGGGGTGGTTGCTGACGGTGTGTGAAGGGAGGCTGCTGATACTTTCCAGCCAGCAGGAACAGAACTGTGGAAGAAAAAAGTTCTATACCTTTTTACCAGAAAAAGTTAACACTTATAAAACTGTGCCATACTTCGTAAACAACAGAAATGCTACACGATTAGAAAATAAAGTTTAAATGGGGGGTGGGAAGTAACTATTCCTCTGGGAGAGAATGAATAATTAAAAAGAAAAACAACAAACCTATCAAAACTATTATACTGGGATTCATTCCTAACAACTGTTAGGAACAAAGTGTTTCTGGGTATGCCAGCAGCAGAATGTACTTTTGAAGGTTTAAGCCACTTGCAGAATTTCTGTCTTAACCCTTTAAAAGATCACAGAATATCCAGTGATAGTAATAAATGACAATTTTTTTGCAGCTTTTGCGCATTTTTGCAGCTTCTAGTGCATTTGTTTACAGTTTAGTCAGCATGGTCACATTATTTTCCTCTGTGATGAGCACATATGGTCAGATATCCTAGTTCCATTCATAATTCTTACTAATGGAAACATGCTATTACAGTTGCAGTGCACACAAGTCATGTTAGGATATACTGCCCAAGTACTTTGACCTCAACAAATGAACTCAGGTGCTGTTTTTGTGGCTCATCCCTGCCTTTCCCCCAGCCTGCTATTTTGTACTGACCTCTCTCCAAACCTGGGCCCTTCAGTCCCTGTCTTTGGCTGTCCACCTCCTCTTCCTCAAACTCATGCTTCCCTCTTTATTCGTCTGTGTTGCCTCCTTGACTCAAAACTTTGAACTGTGCTTTTGTGCAGTATCTGGGCCCTTGGGCATAAGCAGCAGAACCCCTAGAAGGGAAGGCGATAATAGAAGGGCTTAGGAAGGGATGATTACAGCAGGTAGTTGCGATATTTTAAATGTATACAGCACTTTGTAAGGCTTCTGTCCCTTTTCTTCTGAAAGAAGATACACATTATCCCTTATACTCTTTCTAGATCACAGAAAGAGCACCAGATATGCTTGGACCACATCTCAGCTTGAACTTCTAGGACTAGAAGTTTTTGGGTCTTGTAGTAGCCTTTAGGCTTTGGGGTGTTTTTCTTTTCATGTGGTGGTTTTGCTTTTGTTGTTTGGTTTTGTTTTGAATGTATTTGAACACAGTATGAACTTCTGATGATGTTGAATGTGTGGTTTTTGCCCTCTCCATATCAGGAATGCAGCTGTAGAAGTGCACTGTAAAAATGTCCTGGATAACACTGAATTTTATGTAGATTTGTTGTTGTCACACACACACATACACACTTTGGAAGGCACCTCCTGCCTTCTCATCCTCTGCTTAAAAATCCCATTATATTTACACTTCAAGATGGAAATGAAGTTTTCCATGTACTGTATATAAACTGAACCACAACAGGTTCCACCTCAACGGGAGAAATAACTTGTTTACGTTGAGGGTGGCAGAGCACTGGAACAGGCTGCCCAGGGAGGTCATGGAGTCTCCCTCTCTGGAGACATTCAAAACCCACCTGGACGCGTTCCTGCTCCAGGTGACCCTGCCTTGTTAGGGGGGTTGGACCAGATGATCTCCAGAGGTCCCTTCCAACCCTAACGATTCTGTTGATCAGCTTCATCTAAGTGATTCACGTGGCAAAAACGGGACATATAAACAGTGAGGAACATAAACAACGTCTGTCTTATAAAGAAACAAAAGTAATACAAATTAATCCGACTGAAGCTTTTTTTTTTTTCCGTTTTGGGCGGCTGTGCCCTGGGCGAGACAGCCGGGCCAGCTGGGCTGGTCCTACTCAGACATCCCGGGTGGGATGCTCAGCGGCCTTTTCCATGGAAGACCCCGAGCTACTCGCCGGTACCGGGATCCAAGCCTGGCCGGCCTGAAAGCAAATACCGGAAACAAACCAAACCGATGTCATTATCTCACTCCCAAAACCCCCCCCAGCGTCCATTATGCCGGGAAACATCCCGCCCTTCCCGCTTCCCGCCTAACGGACGCCAGAACGCGGCCGGGGGGGGCGGGGCTGGGCGGTGCCGCGCGCCCTCCGCCCAATCAGCATCTCCGCCGTCCCTCCCCCAAGCTGCTCCCCCGCGGCCGTGTCCCGTCACCGGCCAATCGCGGGCGCTGTTCGGGGCTCTCCCATTGGCCGGGCGGGAGGGAGGGAGAGCGGGACCAGGAAGGTGCGGGAGGTGCGCACGCGCCCCTGGCGCTGGCAGGGGGCCGGTCCCGGTCCCGCGGTGGTTCCCGCGTCGCGCCCGGTGAGCGGGTGGCGGTGCCCGCCCGGCCTGCGGGGGCGCTGCGGCGGCGGCGCGGAGCGGGGCGGGGCCCGGGTTTTGGCGGTCGGTCCGTCCGCGGGCGCTCCCGCTCCTTCGGGGAGAGCGGCGGCGGGGGGACCCTTGGGAGGGCAGAGCCCACCAACCCCTTCCTGTTTCGGGTATAAGGGGGTCGCCGGCTCCCAGCTCCGGCCTGCGCGGCGGCGCGTTTGCCGGTGAGCAGCCGGAGCCCTCCCACCGCTCCCGGGCCGAGCGGCGGCCCCGGGGGGACACACGGGGGTTGTGTCGCCTTAGGTGCTCCCTGCCGGGGCCAGGGAAGCAGGAAGGCTCTGCCTGCCTCGGTCCGGGCGGCTTTGCAGCCTAAATATAGGCTGGCACATGTCGCGGCGCCGGCTTTCTGCAGCTCGCGGGAGCGCTGCTCTTTTCTGGCAGCCCAGGAAAGCTATAAAACAAAGTCTTGGCGGGAGAGGGTCGGGAATGATTCCTAAGCACGTTTGTGGATGAAGCGGGGCGATTACCAAAGAACATCGGCTGTGAGGTGTGAGTAAAGCGTGTTGGCTTGTGTAACTCTGTGTCCGTGTTGCTCCCGCTGCAGATGCTGCCGGGCCGGGGCTGATGGTGTGGCCAGGCCGAGTGCTGCTGTTCTGAGCAGCCTGTGCAGAATGATGGAAGACTTCAGGAATATCGCCGACGAGACGCTCCCGAGCTTCTTGGGCTATTCCTTGAACAGCAGCGCGAGTGTCGCCTTTGAGAATGTCACTGTCGCCTCAAACCCGGGATTACCTGTGGCGGCCTCCACTGTTGCCAGGAGCCAAAAGGAGTGTGACAACAGGTGAGACTGCTGGTAAATGCCACTCAGCAGGGTAAAATCCGTTTGAGCCATTTGAAACGTTTAGCTTTTTAAAGGAAAAAAAATCTTTTTACGGATTATTTGGTAGCTGATAAAACTATTTACTAATCAGTCGCACAGTAATTGGGAAATGTTGGTTTGTCTGTATTACCAGTGAAAAATCTGCATCAAACTAATGCCTAATAAAGTAGTTAAAATTTATTGAAATTACCCTTTAAAAGAGTAATTTCATTTTTAGACTGATAACAATCAAGTTTCTTTTAAGTCAACTCTTCTTAATATAGTCAAGTTTGAAGTAATGTAGAGAATAATATATTTTTTACATATGTGTTCTCTTGACTCTGTTAACTGTTCATTGAACTTACCTGAATCTGACTCATTTTAGAAAGGGTAACGTAAGAACTAGAGTTATGGATAAGAATGAAATTCCTAAGCATGAATAATTAATTTAACACAATTTATAATGTTTTGCTCAGCAAGCAGTAGAGCAAAGAGTAAAATTAGAAGCCTTTCTCACTTAACTGCTGTCCTGTGACTAAAGAAGAAGTAAGAGCAGACTTTAATACTCTGTCTTTCCACAACCAAAAGGTGGTTCCAAAAGGGTACCACTAACCATTACAATTATGATGTAGTATTTTTCTAAAGAACTGCAGAAGGCTGGAGGAGATCATTTGGGGTACATATGTGCACCTGTAAATGCAGATTAGCTAGGAAATGCTAAAATATTAGAATAACTTAACTTACAGGAGATAAGTGGACATCAGTATGATTTTTTTTTAAAATACCATTCTTTGGAAAACAGGCACAGCGCATATTAGAATGATTCTGATTCTGATGTGTGTTTTTCCTCCCCAAATTTACAGGCTTTCTGATAACTGTGCATCCTATTTAGATGGAAAGCATTCATCTCCATCAGGATCTTCTCACAGTAGTCAGTCAGGTCCTGAACCAATGCAGGGACTTGCTCTCTGCTTTCCTGATGACATGTAAGTAGATAATTAAAATCTAATTCTGTTCTGAAGTGCAGGTACCAGTGTGTAGAATGTAATTTATATGTACTATAAGCTAGTTATGGACTACTTCAGATGCCTTTTGATGACTATAACTAGAGAGCTCAGCTGTGCATTAGCCTGTTAGCTTACAGTGTTTGACAGACGGGGCAGCTTTTCCTACTAAAAGAGGGATAGTGGCAGGCCACGTGGAATCATCCTGTGCAGTGCTGCCACTTAGCCTTAGCAGCTTTCTGCTGTTTGATTGACTAATTGGGCTTCAGGTACATGACAGGAGTGAGTATTTAGAAGTGATGTTTTCTAAACTGTGAGATTCTGTTTTGCTGTCACACTAATGAAAAATTTCCTAAGCATGAATAATTAATTGACTTATTTGAATCTGGCCTGTATTTACCTAGTTTACTTTACAAATCTGGAATTAAGCTGATCTTTCTGGTTCGCGTCATGTGTTTAAATAATATCTTGCACTGATTTAAATCTGCTCTGAATAAGTATTGTGCAGTTTGCATACAGAAAGGAGCATCAATTTCTATTAAATTTACCTTCCTTGTAGCCTCAATGATTGCTGTTTTGTAGGAAGTAACTAATGTCAGTGATACAATTGAGGGAGTGTTACTAAGCGGTGGAAGCGTTGGAAGGTGTTGCATAGGTTATTCTAACTAAGGTCAAATTTGTTCCTGTTGTTGTGATGGAAACTGCAATGTGTGTCTTTCTCACGGATAAAATTGCAATCTAGGCAGTATGCCCCTATAAAAACAAAGAATATAAGATTTGAGAGGGAGTCAGTGTCTTGATTGTACTGAAGTAAAAAAACCCAAACACCACAGAACATGGAATAGTTGCATGTTAGACTTTCAGAGTTAGTTTCATTTATTTATCTAAAATGTTGAAGCAAAAGTATGGTTCAGTTCACTCAATGTGGAAATTTTAACATATGACATAATTAGCTTATCTGCCTGTGTGGAAGTTCTGTAGAAGCAGAAGTGAAGAATAACATTCCTGCAGAATTAAAAAAGCTGTTACTTAACTACATGTAATTTCAGTAAGTCATGTTCTTTATAATTTAGTCCTTAATTTAATATTACAAAAAGTTTGCTGATACTGTGGACTTGGGAAAATCTTCTCTAAGATTTGGCTTTCAAATGGATCATGGAACTTGCTCAGAGTAGACCCTTTTTACAGAAACGAAAGAGAAGAACAAACAGGTAGAGAGGCATATATTGCATGAAATTTAACTATTTGTTTCACAGTTTAGATTGTGAAACTCAAGTCCTTGTAATCTTGATATTTTTTCCTTTATAGTAAAATGACAGGTCTATAGAATCTCTGCTCTTGGAAACAGCTGACTGAAACGAGGGAGTTGGAGAATTTATCAAATCTTTCTATAGAGAGATGTTGTATACTCATGTTGGTCTGTGTAGCTCACTGATTTTCAATATCTTTTTAGGGACGTTGCCACACAAGTTGTAGAGCCTCAGACAACTTGTGTTAGTTTGAAAGAATCCAACTCAATGTATGGAGAGCAAGATCAGAATGTCACTGAGCATTCAAATCGCAGTCAAGGTACTTCGCGTGAAGTCTTGCCGCCTGAGCGATTGGAAGGTATTAAATTTGGGGAAAAATTTTATACTTATTGTCACTGTAATTAGCTTTTTGTGCTACAGATGTCTTCTCTTGACCCTTTCACTGTTTTATGGCAGAGTATAAACAGGTTCTGAAAAGTAATCTCTTGGATTTGAGCAAACTGAAAACTGAGAAAGCTTGTAGTTGCCATTATGTTCTTGGATTCTTCCTCAAAGTACAAAGCTAGACAGGAAGCTGGTGAAAATAATGTTTGCTGCAGAGTAGCATACTAGAATGCAACTAGTATTCTGACTTAATTCCAGGAACTCTGTGGAAGAAGCGTATGTAACTTGTCCTCTACCCCTTCTGTTTTAGCAGGTGTAAGGCTGTGAGATTGTATTTTAATTAACATATCTTTTCTTGCCCTATTCCAACCTGTAACAGAGGTTTTAACTGCAGCTGTACGATCTGGGAACATACTCTTCTAGTGAGATGATGCAT
The DNA here is from genome assembly GCF_003945725.1 of Corapipo altera. Lineage (NCBI taxonomy): Eukaryota > Metazoa > Chordata > Aves > Passeriformes > Pipridae > Corapipo > Corapipo altera. The sequence goes on from NW_020884903.1 coordinate 4,321,818, forward strand.
GAAAAAGTGGTTTCAGATACTTGCTGTGAGAACTATAGTTTGTTCGAAGCATGAATAGAGAGAGTAGTGTAAGCAAAAGAATTTTCTGCAACTTATTTTAAAAGCATGGCTATTGATATTAAACTTGTTTGGGGTTTTTGCTAACGCCAGTCCTCTGATTAAATTCTACTTATTCCTTATAATTCAATAAATAGAGTTAGTAAATATATACTTCTAGTCATTACCTTTTCTAAACTTCGAGTATTTGTGAAAGCTTTTTGTGAGGTGAGTATTAGTAATTTTGACAGTGTTGCCGTGGGATTTAGGTGCTGAAAAAAAATCT